>NC_135500.1:64952350-65127350 GCF_052857255.1 Amblyomma americanum
ATGGCACATTCCTGCCCGGGGGTATTGGCCATTGTACAGCAGGGAATGCCAAGGAAGTATTTGCGAGAACCATTCGGTTGCACGCTCTTTTTTGTCATCAATTGTAATCCCGGCCATGTGCTGCAACATGTTGCTGGAAAGAAGAAACAAATCCAAAGTGGCTGTGCTCATCCCCGCACTATTCCTGTGACGAATGGCCTGCTTGAAAGCGCTAGTATTAGATGGGTCAGTGCAAGCAGAAATGGCGACCACCGTCTCAGTAGCCAGTAGCTGGTTTGCCACCAGGCTATACAAGCGAACTTAGTAACTGACACTACCTATACAAACTTAGTATACTACTTCGGATATAACGAACTTATGTGTGTCAACAACGGATATAACGAACTTCCGTGTTTCAACGAGTATAACGAACTGCTGTGTGTCGATGGATATAACGAACTTTTGTGTGTCAACAACTGATATAACGAACTGTGTGTCAAAACGGATATTACAAACATTTGGCAACGTACTAAAGCGATCAACTGAGCGTCGTCGCCTAGAGTTTTTTTTATTCACCACGCTTTTCCTGATCGAGGGTCAATTGGAGTGCATTTAGAAGTGCTTACAGTGCAGTGCAGCAGCGCAGTCGCGTACCAATTTTTAAATCTTGCGGCTTCCTTCAAGTATTCAAAAAGCGACCGCTCTGAAAATATGAAAACAATTGAAGTGGGCGTTTCTCACGATTCATTTTAAATCTTGCCCAGAAAAATTTGCACTATTGTTACGAATTAAAAATGTCACTCTTTCTTTACAAATAAGTAAATTTAGGCGCATTAAGAATCCGGGGCACCTGGCTTAGGCGACTGTGTAGAACACTCTCTATTCAAATCGTCATGCAGGGCATTGCAATATTTTAAACCGTGGCACAAATTAGTTCAAACACCTTCTATATTCGCATAAGTATCTTATTCCTCAGTATCAGGCTCCTGCTACAAAGCCTGCTCCAAAATGCACTCGGCCACTCTCAGCACCGAGTGCCCAGGAAAAGATGTTTTGCGCAGTTTAAGAAGTACAGAAAAGGGGAGAGGAAAGCCGGTTTGTGCTCTAAACATTTCCATATTTTCTTTAAAGGCACACTGCTGGAATGAAGACCGTGGATGCAACTTCGTGGGCAGCCTTCAAGCTGTGCTGCAGCACTTCGAGGAACAATGCGGTTTCCATGAAGTCGGTTGTCCACGGTGTGGCGACGGCGTGCTGAACGGAGACCTGCCGCCCCGCTACGAGCCCGGATGCAGCCATGGGAAGCCTTTGGCGACACACAGATTCACGGGAAGGGAGCGCCACTGCTCTTAGTGATGTCTCCGCCGAGCTGCGGGAAATCGAGGAGCACTTGAAGGAACCTTTGGAAGCGCATCACGCTCACGAAGGGGCGACTGTGCGGGCCATGGTGCTGGACCTTGTGACTGGCATTAACGAACTCGTGCAACAGATGCAACTGCACGAAGAGACACTGAACGAATTGAGGGCCGCGGTACCGGGCATTTTGGAAAGTCCGAACGCCGACTTGACGCAGGCCCTTCGCAAATTTTTGTCCACGTTCAATGAAGCCCGCCAAGCTCAACAGAGCACATGTTCTTCCGCACAGGAGGAACACTGCGCGGCCGGAAGAAGCCCAACTTCTGGAGAGTCGGAAGTACATGAGCCGTCAGTGCAACCGCGCCAGGAAAACACCCACGACCTTCAAAACTTGGAAGGCATTGTTGGCGGGGTTGTCGGCTGCCTGGAAGAAATTCTTCAGTGCGTACGCTTGCAGCTGGCGCCTTCGGGGAAGCCATTCGTCATAGTGGAGCAGGTGCATAAATGTGTGCACAAGCCGAGCCCGTTAGACATGATGGAGAAAAGGAGGGCACATTTTCTTCTGACTGTGCGTCACGCTAACAAACTCGATAAGAACGGATAGTTCGGTAGCACTGTATCCGCTGAGGTGAGGGCGTGCCGCAGGAAGCAGGCGTGTTTCACAGTTCGGATTGGAACTCAGGGACAGTATTCACGTCTGGAAGTAGCGTTTATTTCGAGCGACTCGTGTGAAGCCACCCATCTTGCAAAAGCTATGACAGTGCAGCTTAGGAAATGCGGATCTTATTATAACTTGCCGGAAGATGATGGGTTTGTCTCTGCTTCTCCCGGGCGCTTTCGGCAATTTTATATCAACCCAAGTGTGTGTCATTGGTGGCAAGCGGTAGTTCACGATGCTCTCATCTTTGACGTCACAGTAGAGGTGTGATTAGCGGCTGTCAACTCTTCTATTTCTACGAATGCCTGATCCTTTACTTCTACCATTGTAGATTTTTTTTAAACTATTTTGCGCTATTAGTTCAAGGTTTTAGAGGAGACTGTTACGCTGTGCGCGGGTGTGCCTACTGCGCTTGTTTTATTTTTATTTTACAACGGGAGATCTTTTTCTGAAATATTAGGAATAAAAATTGACTAATTTCCACTTGAGGATATCTCTACTTCCGAGCATTTTCCTTTTTGCAGCTCGAATGTTCGTGGAACATGTACGTATCACATCAGCCCTCAACTTCAGTCGAAATGTTCAAAAGCTTTCCTTTCTTACGAGGTGTACACCGCCCAAGCAACACAAGTAATCAGCCCAATATACCAAATGGATGGCTTCACGCTTGCCCTTTGGACCGGCCTTTTCCTACGCCTTTCCAATATTGGGCCGACTACCTGTGATGCTTGGGTGGTCTTATGCTTTTCGGCCAGCTGTGAGTGCTGTGCAGCTAGAACTTCCAGTCGAATGTGTACATCTCTTGTTCTATTTTTCTGTAATAAAGCCTCGTTCAGTGCTATTTATAGTGTTTTTTTTCTCTCGCAGTAGGTGATTCCATGCTAAACGCATCAAAGTATGCGCTTCACTTTTCCGATTTATTTATAAAATTTATGAAAGGGTGTTCATGCACCACTGAACCCAGCGATAAGAGTTCACAAACAGCTGAGTGGCCGGCAGCAGCAGCGCAGTTTACACAGCCAGGGATCTGGAGCCGCACGCCAGCTTTTGGTCTCTAACTTCTTCGCCTGACATCGAGGCAACACCAGGCACGTTCATGATAGTTCACTGCATTTGTGGCTTTTTATTGAATGGTCAGATCCAATGTCCTTTATTAACTCAGGAGAGAATATTTCCCGTCATTCGACAGCTGTGCATTTTCCCGACTGGTTTAGTAAAACCTTTTTTTTCCATTTATGCGCTCTAAATTTTCTACAAACAATCTGTATGAGTTGTATTTTGTAATCAAGCATCACGTATTTGGCAATACAGAACTTTTTTGTTTATTCTGTTTTAGTTCAAGACGCATCATTTTTGAACTTTTTTAAAAAATTGGCTCGCGAAATTCATGAGAAATCTTGGATATCAATGGCTTCGCCATAACGTAGTACTTCAAAATGGGTTGACAGTTAAGAAGTTCGAGCTAATAACGTTCAGAACACGAAGTGCATTGTGCTGCGCATAGTACGGAAATTTTAATCTAAGTGCTCTGCAACAAACAATTCAGATGATAGCCCGTTTTACTGTAATTTAATTGCAATTTTTGTTGGTTTTTTAATTTTGGTTGATAAGAAAAGCTGTGTTGAGCGCCACAGCACCGGTCATAGTTGGCACCCGTACTGTAACTTCATTGCAAAACACAGCCTCAGCGTTTCTCGAACTGTTCCCATTCCGTGCACTCAAGTTTCGAGAGGTTGCTCGTCCCTTTTGAGCGATGCCAACACTGTCGCTTCTCGCGTGCTGACCTTACAAGAGCATTGCCATGCGAGGATGGAATCAAGTGGCTCGAAGGGGCATCCACAGCCGCAAAAGTGGCCTAGTGGTTTGGTCGTCCGCCTTGGCCGCGGGAGGTGGCAGGTTGGAAACCCACCGACGGATACCCACCGGATGGGTGCAGGCGCTCCCCGACCTGGCGCCCGGTTTGTCCGTGGGGTGCAGTCCTGGGGGAGGCTCCGTAGATCCCGCAGTCCTTCTGGGACGTAACCTGTTTCGAACAACTAACGGCCTGAAAACCCGGTTCAATATGTGTTTCTGTGCCGTGTTTGTCTTTCCCCCTTCTCAGGGGGGAATCTCCGGCCGTCAATGGGGGCTGAAGAGAAGGGTGCCATGTGAATGCATGGATCTCGGTGAATAAATATGATCGCCTCGTGAGGCTGCAGTCGCGCCACCGCTACCCTGTGCTTTCTCATGTTTCCACCAGCCTCTGCCTCAGCCGGTACACATGGCAGGACACCCCAGTTCTTTAATGTTGTGATAAGGTGACTTTACATCGAAACATGTTTCTTCGCATTATATGTCCACTACATTGTCACCGACAAACAGTTGAAGCACGCAGGGAAGATTCACTTCGACGTACTAGAATGCGCAAGGAAGCAGCGAGCTCGAGATCGGAAGACGTCAAAACAGCTAGCACCTAGCATGCCCAAGACTGCGAGAACATAAAAGTTTACGCTTGTAGCGTAGAGAGAGCAAGGCAGCGAGAGCTAAGGCGCAAACAGAGGACCGTCCCCCAGAGGTGGGCAAATGCCCTCATTTTTACTTTCCTCTCTCACACTCACTTTTGAATCCATGGCTCTCCGCCCCCCTCGCCCTCATTTTGAAAAGTTATCCCACCTTCCCTCACGCTCATTAATAGTTGCTTTAAAATAATTTTTTTTTGTCGACGGCAACTTCTGGCGATATTTCTGATCAATAAACATGAAAGAGCCCTCAAGCCACTTGCGGACGAGAGGCTAGATACTTATATTGTTGTGTGTGTTGTTTGGCTAATACCTGATACAAACCCGAGAAAGTTACGATTTGAGCCCCGAAATATCTCTGCCATTACTTCTCGCACGCACTGAATGCATACATATACCCAGCACTTACAGCATTTAATTGCAACCCATATCCGCAGCTAAAATGAGACAGCGCGTCTGTGTACAGAAACTAATTTGCGCCAACAATATTTTGAAAACAATGCCGTAGCGTTTACCACGACTATTACAGCAAGCGCTAAGCACAAGATAGACTCGGAACAAGACATTATCCGACGACATTGCTATAGAACTGGCTCTTCTGAATTTCGCCCCTTCTAATCTCCCGCCATTTCGTGCGCTTTGCTGCATGCTCGTTAGATGACGTTTCCACGCGCACGGATGGAAGATGATGAAGACCACGCTTTTCGAACTACAGCGGGAGAGACTGGCAGTTTTACACGCGGCTACGTGACGAAGACGACCACATTGCATGGACAGCTCAAGGGCTTGGCAGTTCACAGGCAGGATGATTTCTGGTTTGATTTATGGGTTTTGTTTATGCGGGTTTAATGTCCCAAAGCGAATCAGGCTATGAGAGACGCCGTAGTGAAGGGCTAAGGAAATTTCGACCACCCTGGGTTCTGTAACGTGCACTGCCATCGCACAGTACACAGGCCTCTAGAATTTCTCCATCGAAATTCGACCGCCGCAGCCGGGATCGAACCCAAGTCTTTCGGGCCAGCAGCCGAGCGCCATAACCACTCGGCCACCGCAGCGGCTCGGCAGGATGGTTTCTCCCAACTCACTGTACATCTGAGGGAAGTGTATATGAATCGGCTCACTTTAATCCCGAGTGGCAGGCCTTAGTGATCTGCTCTGCCTTTCCTCTCGTCTAGTGCTCTCTTGCTTTGCCTTTTTGCGGTGTGTTTCGTGGCCTTTCCTAAAAGCTTTATATAGGATTGGATAGGAATAAGTTTATTAAAATGCTGGCAACCGACGGTTTTACGCCTCATAATTTAATGTAAATTGAATATATTGTGAAGGAAGGCCAGGCCGAGACGGCAAGACGTCTGTGGAAGGCTAGACCGAGACGGCAAGACGGCCGTACCTGGTGTTTATTCCAAAAGCGAACCCGGGCGCGTGCCACAGGCGCAGCCACAGGATGATCATGGTATGTACAAGAGGAAGATGATCCCTGGAAGGCTCACACAATCTGTCCGGGGGGTCGGAAGCGGCCATCCTGGCCGCTCCTAAGCAACCGATGGTTCACGGCGTACAAACGGTTTCAAACGGGAAACGTGGACAATTTCAGTTCCACGGTGGCGTCGATCGGCTGGGGGAACAACAGGTGTAACACTAGTTCACGGGGGAAGTGCGATTGATGACCCTGTAGGGACCAGGGTAGCGGTGGAGAAATTTGTCACTAAGTCCAGGGATGCGCAGTGGTGTGAAAAGGAGTACTTCGTCACCTGGTCGGAAAGAGACCACACGATGAGTAGAATCGTAGCGACTCTCGCGGTCTTCCTGGCAGGCTGCAGTGTTGAGGCGAGCAAGGTGACGGCATCTGGCCACACGGGATACGAACTGAGCAGGTACTGATGTGGAGGTATATTCAGGCGTAGAGAAGAAAGAACTGTCCAGAATTGTGGTGGGAGGACGACGTAAACGAGGAACAACGGAGAGTAACCGGTAGTCCGCTGTATTGCTGTATTATAGACGAGAGTGACAAACGGTATAATAGTGTCCCAATTTCGACGATCCGGTGTGACGTACATGGAGATCATATCGGATAGAGTCCGATGAAAACGCTCCGTTAGACCGTTGGTCTGGGGATGGTAGCTTGAGGTCTTATGAAGGGTGGATGATGTGCGAAGAACTTCGGCATCGACGGTCGATAAGAAGGTCTTCCCGCGGTCACTGAGGAGCACCCGGGGAGCACCATGCCGAAAAACAATAGATTGCAAAAAGAAATTTGCAACCTCTTGAGCCGAGCCAGTGGGCACGGGTGTTGTCTCGGCGTACCGCGTAAGGTGGTCGACAGCTGTGATGACGCAATGGTTACCTCGATCGGAGAGAAGCAGGGGACCATATAAGTCGATGCCGACGACTTCGAACGGCGTGGCGGGACAGCGAAGGGGTTGTAGGAAGCCAGCGGGTGCAGAAGTCGGCCGTTTGCGAAGTTGACACAGGAGGCAGGAAGCGACGTATTTTGCAACGCTGGAGGATAGGCCAGGCCAAAAGAAACGTCTCTTCACGCGGTGGTATGTTTTGTGGAAACCTAGAAACGGCAGTAGCGTCATCGTGGAGAGCCGCTAGGAAATGTGAGCGAAGCACCCGCGGCACGACTAGGACCCATCGGGTTCCAGCGGGTTCCAACGCATAGGATTCATCAGGACATTGAAAGCGGGAAGCGAGCTTGGTCTTGGCGACCTCAGTCCGAACAGCCTGGTCGGCAAATTACTGACGGAATTGCTGTTTGAAGGTGGACCAGTTAGTGGGACGGGGATCGCGATTGATGAACCAGTTTCTGGCGACCTCAATGAGGCAGAAAGAAACGTTGAGATATTTTAAAGCGTCATCCCACCGGTTGTAGGCACTGCAGCGTTCATAGGTGTCGAGCCAGTCATCCACGTCTTCGTCGAGACGACCAGCGAACATCGGTGGGTCGCGTTGTCGGAAGGGCGCGGTCTAAGGGGGCGTTGCAGGTGAGGCCGAGGTAGAGGGTCCGGCGGGGTCGGGGTTGTCTTCGGTTGGCATGACGATAGTGCGAGGTGCACAACGGCGACCGGAACGCAGCTCCATCGAGAGGCAGGGTACAAGGCAGCACGGGGATCGAGTTTCACCTCCACCACTTATGAAGGAAGGCCAGGCCCAGACGGCAAGACGTCTGTGGAAGGCTAGACCGAGGCGGCAAGACGACCGCGCCTGTGTTTATTCCAAAAGCGAACCCGGGCGCGTGCCACCGGCGCGTGCCACAGGCGCAGCCACGGGATGATGATGGTATCTACAAGCGAAAGAAGATGATCCCTGGAAGGCTCACACAATCTTAAATGTAATTAATATCATGCTTCGAAAAGAGGTTGTGGCGCTGGCGTAGTGGTCTGAGGCATCGGTCATCAGAACTGATTTTTTGGCGCCGCCGCGGGTTCGTATCCCACTTTCCAGCTATGAAGTTTAAGAGCAAGGACGCGTCTGTCTACAGAGAAGGTTAAATTGACCAAACTAGTTAGCACATGACCACACTCGATCACATGACAACAGTGGGCGCGTAGCGCCTCAATTCATGCCGGTACTTTTGATTCGTTATACGTATATGTGCCAGTATAACGGTCATCGAAGTGCGACCCCTCCCGTGATCTCCATTTGCATAAAATAGGGGGGCCACCCATTTGACGCAGAATATTCTAACTGGCCTCAAATGATATTGCGTGTTCCTGAGTATAAAACTACTGATTGAGATGAAGCCCGAAATATGTGTGGGATTCACTACGACGACCTTCCCGACCCCAAACAGTGCATTCCGAGAACCTTCAGACGGCCATTACAGCTTAACAGTTTGTCACAGGAAGTTGCGGATGGTGTCAAACGATTGGCGGTTTGTGATGCACACGTTTATAAATTCAACTGTTACAACGGGGAAATATACCGAATATAGCGAAGGTCGCTGCAAATCGCAATAGTAGTGCGAAATCCAAGAGGTAAATGGCGTTGCTTGTGTCTTAGAAGGGATGTTTCCGGAAAGGAATCATCCGCGGATGTTTGGATTTGGTCTTCTCCACGTTTGCTGTTCTCACCGATGTGTACACTTGAAGCTCCAGTACCTAACGCTCTGAAGTCGAACACTGAGGCATTGCTGGCGGATAATGTTTTTAAATTCTTTAGTGTCATGCCAGCTTTCCACTGCAGCGAGGCTCCTACGCTGTCGCTTAAAGGAAAACATTATTCAGGCCACTTGAAAATCAAACGGGTCGCTAAAATGCAGCATATGGGCTGCATAATGGTAATTACTAACTCCCCGAGTCTGGAGTGAACGATTCCTGTGGCTGCCATTTTAGGGTCCCATCGCTTCCACTCCTGCCGAAAAGCGGTTGTCTATCTGTCTGCAGCCCGCTCTGGTCACCTTGGTCATTTGATGTGATGTGGTTACTAGCTGCCCACTTATTGTGAGCAAATTGGCCATCTTGACACTTCAATTAATTATTGATCGCGGGAATAGGTAGGCGAACTCACTCATGAGTGGATTCACCCGGGCTCACTCACACTCATTTCAGATAATGATCTAAGTCGTGAGTGAGCCCGGACTCACGTTCAGATCATGATCAGAGTCGTGAGTGAGCCCGAACTCACGTTCAGATCATGATCTGAGTCGTGAGTGAGCAGACACTCACGTTCAGATCATGATCAGAGTCGTGAGTGAGCCCGAACTCACGTTCAGATCATGATCTGAGTCGTGAGTGAGCAGGCACTCTCGTTCAGATCATGATCTGAGTCGTGAGTGAGCACACTCTCGTTCAGATCTTGATCTGAGTCGTGAGTGAGCACGGACTCACGTTCAGATCATGATCTGAGTCGTAAGTGAGCAGGCACTCACGTTCAGATCATGATCTAAGTCGTGAGTGAGCCAGAACTCACGTTCAGATCATGATCTGAGTCGTGAGTGAGCACGGACTCACGTTCAGATCATGATCTGAGTCGTGAGTGAGCCCTAACTCACGTTCAGATCATGATCTGAGTCGTTAGTGAGCCCGAACTCACGTTCAGATCATGATCTGAGTCGTTAGTGAGCACGGACTCACGTTCAGATCATGATCTGAGTCGTGAGTGAGCCCGGACTCACGTTCAGATCATAATCTGAGTCGTGAGTGAGCACGGACTCACGTTCAGATCATAATCTGAGTCGTGAGTGAGCACGGACTCACGTTCAGATCATGATCTGAGTCGTCAGTGAGCAGGCACTCACGTTCAGAGCATGATCTGAGTCGTGAGTGAGCACGGACTCACGTTCAGATCATGATCTGAGTCGTGAGTGAGCCCGGACTCACGTTCAGATCATAATCTGAGTCGTGAGTGAGCACGGACTCACGTGCAGATCATGATCTGAGTCGTGAGTGAGCCCTGACTCAGGTTCAGATCATGATCTGAGTCGTGAGTGAGCACGGACTCACGTTCAGATGATGATCTGGTCCCAGGAATATGATTTTGACTGAAAATGCTCTGCTTTTTGAACCCTGTCCAGACATTGGTCAGGTTATCGTTGTATGAAATATTGTTCGATTGCCAGCACATGACTTTTTTCAATTTTAGAGCACTTGACTGATTGTGTGTTGGTGCACCTCCACTGCACGTGTCCTTTAATTTGAATGCAATATGATCCATGCCACTAGCTGTTTCCAGAATAAACCATTTCTCGCAAACACTGCAGGGTCAACATTCTTTATTGTCCTGTCTCATTTATTGTTTGCTCTTTAGAAATATTTCTTCATAGCGTTGCACAACCTTTACTGCATTCTTACTTGGCGCTCGCACAGCTCGGAACTGTTTTTGCCTGCTTGCATGAAAATCCTGCCTGAGCAGCTTCTGCTGTTCTAAGAAAGCAGGGAAATCGAGACAAGCTGACTTGCCTCTGCATTGTCTTCATATACATTTGTGCACGACAACAAATCTGTAACTCTTGAGGCAGTACTATTTCCTGTCACTGTGTAAATCAAGACTATGTTCTAAATTTAACACTTAACAAGGGAAAACAGCCCATATTGGGGTGGTGTGTGCATAAATAATTTGACCCATCAGTTTAAATTTAATATACTGCTCTTCTGCTGCCTATCATAGCCCAGGTATAGAGCTCTCTTTTCAATGACAAAGAAAACGCGATTTGCTTAAGAACGAAAAATATCCTAACATTGTACAATCACCTTATCAAGGTAGGGCACACTCTCTATGGAGCGATAGTTTGTGTGGAAAGGAACATTATAGAACTGGGGTGTCCTGCCTGTGTGCCGGCTGAGGCAAAGAGGCTGGTGGGAACAGAAAGCAGAGGGTAGCGGTGGCGAGACTGCAGTCCCCCGAGGCCATCATAATCCCTGATGTTGATGCCCCTTCGAGGCAGTTCACTCCATCCTCGCACAGCACTACTCTTGTAAAGACAGCACGCGAGAAGCGACGGTGTCCGCATCGCTCAAAACGGACGAGCAACCTCTGAAAACGTGAGTGCACGGAATCGTAACCGTTTGAGCAACGCCGAGTCTGTGTTTTGCAATGAAGTTACAGTACGGGCGCCAACTATGACCGGTATTGTTTCGCTCAACACAGCTCTTCTTATCAACCAAAACAAAAAAAAAACCCAACAAAAATTGCAATTAAATTACAGTAAAACGGGCTATCACCTGAATTGTTTGTTGCAGAGCACTTATGATCAAATTTCCGTACTATGCGCAGCACAATGCACTTCGTGTTCTGAACGTTATTAGCTTCCGCTTAACTGTCAACCCATTTTGAAGTACTACGTTATGGAGAGCCCATTGAAATCCAAGATTTCTCATGAATTTCGCGAGCCGGTTTCTTAAAAAGTTCAAAAATGATGCGTCTTGAACTAAAACAGAATAAACGGTAAATTCTGTATTGGCAAATACGTGATGCTTGATTACAAAATACAACTCATACAGATTGTTCGCAGAAACTTTAGAGCGCATAAATGGAAAAAAGGTTTTACTAAACTAGTCTGGAAAATGCGGAGCTGTCAAATGATGGGAATTTTTTTATCCCCTGAGTTAGTAAAGGACATTGGATCTGAACATTCAATAAAAAGCCACAAATGTAGTGAACTATGATGAGCGTGCCTGATGTTGCCTCGATGTCACACGAAAAAGTTAACTCCATTGACATGCTTGATCTCCTTCTGAGAGTGCGTAGTTTTGTCCAACCATTTTTGGAAGGCAGAAAATTTGCACTACGCCTCAGCGGCGAAGCGGTCGGATAATTTGTTCCTCTCTGCGGCGTGCCCCAGGGATCAGTATTGCCGCCGACGTTATTTAATATTGCTTTCATCCCGCTGGCTTGGCGCTTACATGACATCCGTGACATAAAATTCATTCAGTACGCTGATGACATCGCGGTGTGGAGTACTCACCAAGATCTCCGTATCAAGAAAGGAGGTCCTCCGGCGCCGCACACGTGCTCTCATTCCTCCGTGTGCGGTAACCCTCCCCCGCGGTCTTACCCGTGCAGAGGAGGTTGCGCTTAGGAGGATCCGGGTCGGGGTTGCCCTCACACCAGCCATCACTCGGAAGTGGCCTCAGTACCGAGAATTCTTTCCTTGGCCAGGGTGTCCGATATGTAAACACGAGGACATTGAGGCCGACATTCATCACTTACTGTGGGACTGCGCAGCTCTCAAGCCTACAAGGATCCGGCACCTGATGGTAGCAGCATGTCTTTCACCAAGAAACCCTGCTTCATACATTGCCTGGACGCAGGGACCGTACCATCGTGCTCTACTGGACTTCATCAAATCAGCTAACCTTTTTCCATTCATTTAATGTCTACTACATCATTCATCACACCTTCACCCATCATTGATGCCCTGGGGCAATAAATTTCGTTTAAAACAAGTTAAAGACCAAGTGCTGGCGTGCGGCTCCAGATCCCTGGCTGCGTAAACTGCGCTGGTGCTGGCTAAGCTGTTTGTGAACTGTTATCGCCGAGTTCACTGGTGCATGAACCCCCTTCCACAAATTTTATAAATAAGTCGGCAAAGTGAAGAGCATACTCTTATGCGTTTAGCATGGAATGACCCACTGCGAGGAAAAAAAAAGCACTATAAAGAGCATTGAACAAGGCTTTATTAGAGGAAAATAGAACAAAGAGATGTACACATTCATCTGGACGTTCTAGCTGCGCAGCACTCACAGCTGCCCGAAAAGCATAAGACCGCCCAAGCAGCACAGGTAATCGGCCCGATGTTGGAAAGGCTTAGGAAAAGGCCGGTCCAAAGGGCAAGCGTGAAACCATCCATTTGGAATATTGGGCTGATTGTGTTGCTTGGGTGGTGTAAAACCGCGTAAGAACGAAAAGCTTTTGAACCTTTCCACTGAAGTTGAGGGCTGATGCGATACCTATATATTCCGCGAACATTCGCGCGGCAAAAAGGAAAAGTCTCGGAAATACAGATATCCTCAAGTGCAAATTCCGAATCTTTCAGAAAAAGATGCCCCGTTGTAAAAAAAACTAAAAATAAAACAAGCGCAGTGGGCACACCTGCACACAGCGCAACGGTCTCCTCTAAAACCTTAAAATAAAAGAGTAAGATACTTCAAAAAAGCTAAAATGGAAGAAGTCAAGGATCAGGCATTAGTAGAAATAGAAGAGTTGACAGCCACTAATCACTCCTCTACTGTGACGTCAAAGACGAGCGCATCGTGAACTACAGCTTGCCACCAATGGCACACTATTGGGTTGACATAAAATTGCCGAAAGCGCCAGGGAGCAGCAGAGACAAACCCATAATCTTCCGGCAAGTTATAATAAGATCCGCATTTCCTAAGCTGCACTGTGATAGCTTTTGCAAGATGGGGGGCTTCACACGAGTCGCTCGAAATAAACGCAACTTCCAGACGTGGATACTGTCCCTGAGTTCCAATGCGAACCGTGAAACACGCCTGCTTCCTGCGGCACGCCCTCACCTCAGCGGATACAGAGCTACCGAACTCTCCGTTCTTAGAGAGTTTGTTAGCGTGACGCACAGTCAGAAGAAAATGTGCCCTCCTTTTCTCCATCATCTCTAACGGGCTCGGCTTGTGCACACATTTATGCACCTGCTCCACTATGACGAATGGCTTCCCCGAAGGCGCCAGCTGCAAGCGTACGCACTGAAGAATCTCTTCCAGGCAGCCGACAACACCACCAACAATGCCTTCCAAGTTTTGAAGGTCGTGGGTGTTTTCCTGGCGCGGTTGCACTGACGGCTCATGTACTTCCGACTCTCCAGAAGCTGGGCTTCTTCCGGCCGCACAGTGTTCCTGCTGTGCGGAAGAACATGTGCTCTGCTGCGCTTGGCGGGCTTCATTGAACGTGGCCAAAAATTTGCCAAGGGCCTGCGTCAACTCGGCGTTCGGAGTCTGTTGCACGAGCTCGTTGATGCCAGTCCCAAGGTCCAGCACCATGGCCCGCACAGTCGCCCCTTCGTGAGCGTGATGCGCTTCCAAAGGTTCCTTCAAGTGCTCCTTGATTTCCTGGAGCTCGGCGGAGACATCACTAAGAGCAGCGGCGCTCCCTTGCCGTGAATCTGTGTCTGGTGTCGCCAAAGGCTTCCCATGGCTGCATCCGGGCTCGTAGCGGGGCGGCAGGTCTCCGTTCAGCACGCCGTCGCCACACCGTGGACAAGCGACTTCATGGAAACCGCATTGTTCCTCGAAGTGCTGCAGTACAGCTTGCAGGTTGCCCACGAAGTTGCAGCCACGGTCTTCGTTCCAGCAGTGTGCCTTGGAAGAAAAGATGGAAATGTTTAGATTAGAGCACAAGAAGGCTTCCCTCTCCCCTTTTGTGTATTTTTTTAAACTACACAAAACATCTTCTGCGGGGCACTCGGTGCTGGAAGTGGCCGAATGCATTTTGGAGCAGGCTTTGTAGCAGAAGTCTGATACTGAGGAATAAGATACAGATGCGAATATAGAAGGTGTTTTAACTAATTTGTGCCACGGTTTAAAATATTGCAATGCCCTGCATGACAATTTGAATAGAGAGGGTTGTACACAGTCGCCTAAGCCAGTTGCCCGGATTCTTAATGCGCCTAAATTTACTTATTTGTAAAAAGAAAAAGTGACATTTTTAATTCTTAACAATAGTACAAATTTTTCTCGGAAAAATTTAAAGTGACTCGTGAGAAACGCCCACTTCAATTGTTTTCATATTTTCAGAGCGGTCGCTTTTTGAATACTTGAAGAAAGCCTGCGAGATTTAAAAATTGGTACGCGACTGAGCTCCTGCACTGCACTGTAAGCGCTTCTATGTGCATTCCAATTGAAGACCCTCGGTCAGGGAAAAGCGTGGTGAATAAAAAAAACTCTTAGGCAACGACGCTCAGTTGATCGCTTTAGTACGTTACCAGCCAAATGTTTGTAATATCCGTATTGACACACAGTTCGTTATATCAGTTGTTGACACACAAAAGTTCGTTATATCCATCGACACACAGCAGTTCGTTATATCCGTTGTTGAAACACGGAAGTTCGTTATATCCGTTGTTGACACACATAAGTTCGTTATATCCGAAGTAGTATACTAAGTTTGTATAGGTAGTGTCAGTTACTAAGTTCGTTTGGATAGCCTGGTGGCCAACCAGCTACTGGCTACTGAGACGGTGGTCGCCATTTCTGCTTGCACTGACCCATCTAATACTGGCGCTGCGCTTTTAAGCAGGCCATTCATCACAGGAATAGTGCGGGGATGAGCACGGCCACTTTGGATTTGTTTCTTCTTTCCAGCAACATGTTGTAGCACATGGCCGGGACTACGTTTGATGACAAAAAATAGCGTGCAACCAAATGGTTCTCGCAAATACTTCCTTGGCATTCCCTGCTGTACAATGGCCAATCCCCTGGGCAGGAATGTGCCATGCTCCGGGCACAGTTCCTGTGTGGTGATGTGTGGTCACGTGGTAACTGTTTCGGTTAATTTCAATTTCATTGCAGATATACGCGTCCTCGACAAACATATGCAGTAAGAGCGCTAGCTCTGAAAAACCTTGGAAAAATGAGCCCCGGACGCACTGGATACCAGCGCCGCGCGCCCGCCATTGCGCAAAGCAGCTCGGTCTCTCGAACATGTCGCGGCTTGCTGATTCATCCAGGCTGGCCCGGCGGAATCCTCCTCCTCCTCCTCCCCCCCTCCCCCTCGCAAGCGCCGGGTTTGACGCAATCCACGCTTCGGCGGCAGCCCTTTCCCGAGCCCTCTCATCCATTTGTCAAATTCAAACGGTGAACAGTGGCCTGACCTGATTAGAGGGTTTGCACTGAGACACCGGCAACAGTATCACGAAGTACGGGCCCGCGATGACATCGTGGCCTGACACAAACGGCAAATGAACCACAACGACAGCACTCGGCCGTCCGACCTTCACTTCAACAGAAAAATTTCGCACTATGGACGATCGCTCAAGTACACTTTCAAAAATACTGCAAGATTCTGTGGGAATGTCTGCTTGACCACTTCACTCATCGCCAACATCATGGGAAGTGAACACGCTAGCGATTAAATGTGAAGCATGTTTTATGGCGCCTGGAAACTCTTCAATAAGCAATATTCCCATGAGCAATGACGCGTAATCAGCAAGTGACCGCTCGTACTGGATGCGCATAGAACAAAATATTGTGCGCGCATTACCTTCGATGAGGCTGTAGTTGCGCCTCACGCAACATCGACACTCGAGACAAAATGGATAAGTAACGTAAAATGAGCCAGCTGCGGTAGTCACAGCAGAGCAATAAATTTAATTGCTTTCTTTGCACGACGCAGCAGCGAGGCCATCTATGGCTGTAGAGATGCTCGCAGAATCGCGCCTCTTGCTCGAAAAAAGCGCAATTCGCGTGCATAATACAGCACAGCACATGGGGGACCACGAATAGTTCGTGCTCCCCGCGCGTAAATACGTGCACAGTCGCTTTCTTTGCACGACGCAGCAGTGGGGTCAGAATGGCGGGGCTGGCGAACACAGACGCCGACGGGCGCGCAGAATCTCGCCAGGGGGGGGGGGAAAGGCGGGAAAGCTGCGTCGCGTGAGGAATGGAGCGAAGAGCGAAAGAGCTGTGAAAGAAAATAAGATGAGGAGGGAGACAAGACGACAAGGAGAAAAAATAGAGGAGGTGGGGCGGTGCAGTGAGGAGGGTTAAGGAACGCCAACGAGGAAAAAGCCCCGACGCTAACAACAGTGGTTAACCCTCGCAAGACGGAACAGATTGCTTAAGCATTGGCAAAACTTATGCACTGCCTCGGCGGCGTGTACCAAGAGCACAAAAGCGTCGCACGTACCTTCAAGTTCTCCACTTTCCTAACAGGCACGTCGAACATGTGACACTCGTTCTCTTCGAATGCCTCCCCGTCTATCGGACAAGCTCCTCGGCCATCTTTGAGCAGGCTTCCATGACACGGCTCGCACAAGGAATGTTGACAAGGCAACAGCGCCGTTCTTCTTGGAAGCACACGACACATGTGGCATGTGCGGTACTGAGACACGTCGTCGGCGAATCGCGTCGGTCGCCAATTGAGGCCGCTGTCGAAGCCTCGCACTCGATACAGAGCTCCTCGCTCCGCTCCCGCCATGGCGCGCAAAGTTCACTCCGGAAGCCAAAACACCGACCAGCGGCCCTGAAACGACACGACACCCACGCAGCCGGCGACGAACTGGGCGCGTACGCGGTTTTTCGCGCTCGTCACGTGTCCACGGTCACGTGGTCACTTTACTGAGCCAATGAGGTTCGCGCCGCTAGGAGGCCATGGGCCGTCCGCCAGAGAAGGTGATCTCGGAAAAGAGAGACACAGTTGCACGCGCTGCACAGAATTATTCCCCAAACGCAGAACCACAGAACGCCAAGTCCGCCGCCTGCGCAGCCAGCCGTCGCAGCCATGCTCGGTTCCATGCGCCTTGATCCGAGCTGTTCGAGCACGAGATGCGTCTTGAATGCACGCAACTACCGGCAGGCTGCCTGCAGCCCATGTATACATATGAAGCAGCTCTTACGCATTTTTTTAGCGAAACTTCACTACGCTCTAGTAGAGCCGCGCTTGGCGTGGCTGAATTTGACCTTCGCCGAGTTAGAGGTCATGCATATCTTGAAGACGCACCACAGCTAAGCCCTTCAGCCTAACCTTGTGGAACATCTTGGTGTCGCAACACATGGTCATCAACTTTGACCTTACGATGACCTTCGGGTAATCTTTCAGTCTAGTGTTAAGGGAAGGGGGCCATGTGATCAGTCGCGTGGATAACGTCAAGTAACCATTGCTGTGAAGCTTTCGCTTAATACCATGTTTAACTACGTTAAACCTCTGCCAATTGTTTTTTTTTAATCGTTAGCGTTACAGGTCCCGTGTCGCATAAGAACCGGCGTCGAAGTTGTCCGGCGGCGTGGTTGTGTATTTTATCCTAATTGACCGGTAAGTGACGTCACACCCACAAGACCTCGCGCGGGAAATTCGAACACCCTCGTGCGATCAGACTCCTTATATGCTGCTCCGTCAACGCGCGGAACTTCGTGCTAGCGATGCTTGTGTTGGTCGCAAACGTCGTAAGAACGTTTACACATGCAAATCAAAGCAGCTACAGTGAAAGCTACACTGGGAGAATCGAGTACGATTCGAACTCGGTACCCTTGGATTGCGAGACGTACACGCTATCCATAGGCCACGCTCATCGGTTTAAGCGGGGTAACGGTGTATCTGGTGACTGCATTGTGATCTTTGGCTTGCTGTGGTGTAATCAGGACGTGTACTGATGCGTGCGTAGTTAATTGTGACTACGCGAAATAGTGATTAGGTAATTCAACCCGATTAAATCGACTTGTGAGTCGCCACATTGCACTTTTATTCAAACGGTGGTCACGGTGGTCACGGGAGCGGTCGCACTTTGATGGCCGCTGTATTGGCACATACTGTATGACGGATCGAAAGTACCGGCATGAATTGAGGCGCTACGCGCCCACTGCTGTCATGTGATCGAGTGTGGTCACGTGGTGACTGTTTTGGTCAGTTCGACCTTCTCTGCAGACAGACGCGTCCTTGCTCTTAATACTTCATAGCTTGCCCCCTTATGTAATGCCCCATTCGGGCCTTTAAGGGAAAATAAATGATGATGATGAAAGTGGGATATGAACCTGCGCCGGCGCCAAAAAAATCAGTTCTGCTGTCCGATGCCTCCGACCACTACGCCATCGCCACAACCTTTTTTCGAGGCATGATATTAATTGCATTTAAGATATATTCAATTTACATTAACTAAATTATGAGGCGTAAAACCGTCAGTTGCCAGAATTTTAATAAACTTATTCGTATCCAATCCTATATAAAGCTTTTAGGAAATGCCACGAAACACATCGCAAAAAGACAGAGCAAGAGAGCACTAGACGAGAGGAAAGGCTGAGCACATCACCAAGGCCTGCCACTCGGGCTTAAAGTTGGCCAGTTCATACACTTCCCTCAGATGAACAGTCAGTTGGGAGAAATCATCCTGCCTGCACGAACTTCCAAGCTCTCGACCTGTGCTTGCAATGTGGTCGTCTTCGTCTAGTACCCGTGTTCACGCGTGTAAAACTGCCAGTCTCTCACGCTGTAGTTTGAAAAGCGTGGTCTTCATCATCTTCCATCCGTGCGCGTGGAAACGTCATCTGACGAGCATTCAGCAAACAGCGCGAATTGGCGGAGATTACAAGCAGTGAAATTCAGGAGAGCGAGCGCTATCGCAATGTCGTCGGGTAATGTCTTGTTCCGAGCCTATTCAGTACTTAGCACTTACTGTAATTGTCGTGGTAAACGCTATTGCATTGTTTTCTAAAGACTGTTGGCATACATTAGTTTTTGTACACAGACGCGCCGACTCGTTTTAGCTGTGGATATAGATAACAAATAAATGCTCTAAGTGCAGGGCATATCTGTGCATGCAGTGCGTGCCGGAAGTAAAGGCAGAGTGATATTTTTGGGCTCAAGTCGTAACTGTCTCGGTTTTGTCTCACGTTTTACCTCAAGCAACTCACACACACCAATATAAGTATCTAGCCTCTCGTCCATCAGTGGCATGAGGGCTTGCCTTATATGTTTTTTGCTCAGAAATATCGCCAGAAGTTGCAGACTGGAAAAAAAATAACTCGAGTTTTGAAACGACTGTTAGTGAGGGAAGGCCAGCAAATTACTCGCTCTGAGGGAGGGTCGGACAACTTTTCAAAATGAGGACGAGGGTGAGAGAAAGCCATGGATTCAAAAGAGGGTGAGAGAGGGAAAGTAAAAACGAGGGCCCTTACCCATCTCTGGGGGACGGTCGGCAATGTCTGCGCCTTACCTCTCGCTGCATTTTTTTGCTTGCGCTACAAGCGTAAGCTTTATCTTTTCGCTAAGTCTTGGGCATGCTAGGTGGTAGCTGCTTTTGACGTCTGTTTTCGAGCTCGCTGCTGCCTCGCGCATCCCAGACCGTCTAAGTAAATCTTCCCTGCGTACGTCAGCCGTTCGTCTGTGACAAAATAATGAATATAATGCGAAAAAACATACGATTCGATATAAAATCACCGTAGGGCGCACTTTGTATGGAGCGGTTGTTTGTGCGGAACAAGACATAGAATTAGGGTGTCCTGCCATGTGTACCGGCTACGGCAGAGCGCCTGGTGGAACCAAGAGAAAGCAGAGGGTAGCGGTGGCGAGATTCCCGTCTCGCAATGCCATCATATTCGCTGCTGTGGATGCCGCTTCGAGTAACTTCATTTCATCCTGTAATTCCAGACGGCCAACAATGTCCGATGGACGTCCAATTAAGGTCCGTACCTCCGAAGGAAAAGCGAAGCAGATCCGAAAACGGACATCCGAAGGAAAAACGAAGCAGATCCGAAAACGGACATCCGAAGGAAAAACGAAGCAGATCCGAAAATGAACATCCGAAGGACAAACGAAGTAGATACGAAAACGGACATCCAAACGAAGAACGAAGCAGATCCGAAAACGGACATCCGAAGGAAAAACGAAGCAGATCCGAAAATGAACATCCGAAGGACAAACGAAGCAGATCCGAAAACGGGCATCCAAAGGAAAAACGAAGCAGATCCGAAAACGGACATCCGAAGGAAAAACGAAGCATATCCGAAAACGGACATCCGAAGGAAAAACGATGCAGACCCGAAAGCGAACATCCGAAGGACATACGAAGTAGATACGAAAACCGACATCCGAAGGACAAACGAAGCAGATCCGAAAACGGACATCCAAAGGAAAAACGAAGCAGATCCGAAAACGGACATCCGAAGGAAAAACGAAGCAGATCTGAAAACGGACATCCAAAGGAAGAACGAAGCAGATCCGAAAACGGACATCCGAAGGAAAAACGAAGCAGATCCGAAAACGAACCATCGAAGGAAAAATGAAGCAGATCCGAAAACGAACATCCGAAGGACAAACGAAGAAGATACGAAAACCGACATCCGAAACCGGATCTCCGGTGGGCTTACGAGGGGCGTCCTTCTGCGGACCGATATTGAAATGCGGGCAGAATGGAGAAAGCACTCCGCCTAGACGGCAATAAAGCGGTATATTTAGTGTCTAAATGTTCGGGGAGGCGGGGAGGATTACACCGAGCTGCCCAGTGATAACTCTTATTAATAGAAGCTCGGTAATCTTTAGTCTATTTCATGTGCTTTGCAACTCATAGTTGCTGCCGAAAAACTTGTCCATATTGCAGGCTGCAAGAGCAGCACATGGCATTGTGTCTGCATTGCATTCTCTAGCACAACTGATTGAAAACAAGCGCCGCGCTCTCTTCGTGTTTGGCACGTCCGCTGTGGGAATGCTTGCCAAGCAGAAGCCTTTTTTTGGTGTTGCACTGGGAATTCGGGTGGGCACTGTGCTGCATCGTGGACATCACAGGCGCCTCTACCGGCATGTCCTTTCTGCCCCACTTCAGCCACGGAAGCAATGCTTAGCGCCATTTTTTGGCAGCTTGCTCCAGACTTAAGCGTAGTGCACGACTGACATCTACGCAGACATGGCTACCACCCAAACCGCCCGCCAGATGCGTGCCTGTGAGCACCTGCGCCTAAGCATCAATCCTTAATATGTGAAAAAAGGTGAACTTGCGAGTCTCGAACAACGCGAACGATTGACTTTGGTATAGTGCCCTAGTACTAGAGCTCTTTAATTTCGGTCAGTCATGTTTGTTTACATTTATCGGCTTCTTGCTAGGCGACTTGAATCATTTACTGCGTTGAACTGAAAAAAATGCCTTCTAGGGATTATATGCGAAAAACTACAAATTTGAACATTTTACAAGCAGATATTTACTCTCTATTTTAATTTTCATTCCTGATTGTAAAAGAAAAGCCCGGCTAAAAAAAAAGACCACAAGGTGAAGTCAAGAATTGGCCAAAACTTGCCGAAGTCGATCGCGAGCCGCGCTGAAGCATAGAGTTTCTCACTATTAACTAGAGGAAAAGCTGGCGCCCCGCCTATGGGAGTTTGTATCCCAATGCGCACTGAAACTCCCTTGGATGTCCCATGGACGTCCTGGACGTCTACAGGACGTCTAAGCGAGTTTCAGTGCCCATTGGGATGAAGCTTCCTCGAGACCATGCGTACCATCATGGGCGCTCTAAGCATCATGTGGCGGAGAGCTACCGACTGCAGAACAACTTTTGGCCAAAAAAAAAATACGTTGTTCGATAATCAAGAATGTGCTATCATTCAATGTCATGTCTATAAATTCCAATAAACGAGCAGAAAAGCATGTAAACGCGAAGTTTGCTCAAAATAAACGATGGCTTGCTCTCCTATTGGCCAAGCATTGCAGACCACAAAAGCCAATATTTTGTGCTTAACAGGCGCACTTTTCAAAAGAAATAAGTTTTTGAAAAAAAATGTTATCATTTCAGCACCTTAAAAGGTTTTTCCAGAGCACTTCGGAAAACAAAAACCTTTTATTGGCATCGTGTGCTGTTGCGTTTTCGCTACTATGGCTTTTGCATTTGCACACTACTTTCACGCCGAAGTTGTGTTTGCGCGGAGCGCGCCATGGATATGGAATGGGGCATCTCAGTAACGCCACTCTGTTCCTGAAAAAAGCCTACTGTCCCGCAGCAAGTAGCTCATCGGCCCATGATGCTTTGCGCGCCTATGGAGGGTCAGGTGCAGCGCCGCCAGCTTTCCCTCTAGTTAATAGTAAGAAACTCTATGCGCAGAAGTAAACAATAACGATGGTCGGCGTTCTTTGCGGCTGTCTGCATGCGAGCTCGATTTGCCGTTATTTTTTCTTCGTCAAGCGCTGTTCGCGGCCCAATGGGCACTGGAAGTATCTTGGACGTCCCAAACATCCACAGGACATCCAAGGGAGTTTCAGTGCCCATTGGGGATGACGTGACTCTTGAGAGCGACGAATAAGTATATCTCGTGCACCTGTAGGTGACATCCGTGTTCGGCAAACGACATTCGACAGCAAGAGAAAGGATGGTCCAACGTATGTCCGGTGGTAGACTTCGGGTAAAAAAATGGGTGTTCCGACGGACATCTGAAAGTCCGAAGTGGGATAACCGTCGGACGTCAATGGCCGTGTGGGATAGCGCTGCTTTTGTAAAGACAGCACGCGAGAAGCGACGGTGTCGTCATCGCTCAAAACGGATGGGCAACGCGTGAACACGTGAGTACACGGAACGGGAGCAGTTTGAGCAACGCCGAGGCTTTGTTTTGCAATGAAGTTACATTACAGTACGGCCCAACTATGACCGGTGCTGTGGCAGTCAACTTCACTTTTTGTTCTGAACCAAAACAAAAGATATCAATAAAAATTGCTCAGAAATTAGAGTAAAACTGACTATCATCTGATTTTTATGTTGCAGAACGCTTAGTATGAATTTTTCGTTAAAATGCGCAGCACAACGCTCCTTCTTTCAGGTCTGGCGTTTTTGTTTTCTGAACGTTATTCGGTTCAACCTTGGTGTCAACACACTTTCAACTAGTACGTTATGGCTAGGCCATTAAAATCTTGTATTGCTTACGTATTTCGCGTGCAGTTTTTAAAAAGTTCGAAAGTTTTGAGTCGAACAAAAAATAATTAACGAAACGAAAAACTCTGTACCGGCACCTGATTAAAAAGTATAACGAATACATATTCGTTGTAAAAATTTGAGAGCGCATAAATGAAAAAAAAATGTGTTTACTAATTTCTATGACCACCTAGTATTTTAACCAGTCGGGAATATTGTGAGCTATTGCATGATGGTAAATTTTTTTCCCAGATTTAGTAAAGGAAATTACATCTGACCATTCAATGAAAAACCACAAATTTTATTAGATTGGAAGAGGTGGAGCGCAAACTCTGGTGCGCTTGGCATGGAATCACCCAAAATGCGACCAAACAACACTACAGAGAGCACTGAACGAGGCTTTATTAGGGAAAAATAGAAGAAAGGAATGTATGTTCGCATCCAGCTGCACATTCTAGCTGCACTGAACTCACAGCTGCCGGTAAAGCGTAAGACCAATATCAGACCGCGAGGGAGGGCAAGCTTTTCAACATTTGCACTGAAGTTGCGGCCTGATACGGTCCATATATAGTATTCCTCAACGATTCGCGCTGCAAAAAAAAAAAAAAAACTTGGATGTACGATATGTGCAAATGCAAATTTGTACCTTGCTGCGAAGCTTTCGCAGTTGCCCGTGGAAAAAAAAAGCACAGTGCTCACACTTGCGCACAACACAAGGCTGTCATCTACAGCTTTAAATAAAAGAGGGAAGGTTAGTAAAAAACGCTAAAATGGAAAAAATCAAAAACCAGGTATTGGTAAAGACCCAAGAGATGGCAGCCGCTAATCACTCCTCTATTTCGTCGTCAAAGGAAAGGATAGAATTGTCGTGCATTTGCGTCACTTCCACGAGCTCGTTTATGCCAGTCTCAAGGTCCAGCAACATGTCCAGCACAGTCGCCCCTTCGTGAGCGTGATGTGCTGCCAAGGGTTCGTTCAAGGGCATGTTGATTTCCCGCAACTCGGCGGAGACATCACTAAGACCAGCGGCGCTCCCTTGCCGTGAATCTGTGTCTGGTGTCGCCAAAGGCTTCTCATGGCTGCATCCGGGCTCGTAGCGGGGCGGCAGGTCTCCGTTCAGCACGCTGTCGCCACACCGTGGACAAGCGACTTCATGGAAACCGCATTGCTCCTCGAAGTGCTGCAGTACAGCTTGCAGGTTGCCCACGAAGTTGCAGCCACGGTCTTCGTTCCAGCAGTGTGCCTTGGAAGAAAAGATGGAAATGTTTAGAGCACAAGCAGGCTTCCCTCTCCCCTTTTGTGTATTTTTTTAAACTGCACAAAACATCTCTTCCTGGGCACTCGGTGCTGAGAGTGGCCGAGTGCATTTTGGAGCAGGCTTTGTAGCAGAAGCCTGATACTGAGAAATAAGATACATATGCGAATATAGAAGGTGTTTGAACTAATTTGTGCCACGGCCATAAATATTACAATGCCTTGCATGACGATTTGAATAGAGAGGGTTGAATAGCATGGTTGAATAGCATTTTAAGCTTGGTTGCTTTTTAAATACATGAAGAAAGTCAGCGGGATTTAGAAATTGGTACACGACTGCGCCCCTGCACTCCACTCTAAGCGCTTGCATATGCATTCCTATTGAAGGCGCTTGGTCGGGGGAAAAGTATAATGAATGAATGAAAAAAAAACTCAGGCGATCCTCGGCATATCGTTTGAACGCGTTAGCAGCCAAAAGTTCGTCATGTCCGTTGTTGACACAAAAAAGTTCGTTATATCCGAGGTAAACACCGGAGGTTATATCCGAGGTGGCTTAGTACGGTTAGTTATATCCGAAGCAGTAGTAAGTTTCATTTTTATTGCAGATATACGCGTCCTTGACAAACGAAAGTAGTAAGAGCTCACGCTCTTAAAAACCTTGGAAAAATGAGCCCAGGACGCACTGGATACTAGCGCCGTGCGCCCGCCATTGCGCAAAGCAAGCCCGGACTCTTGGAACATGTCGCGGCTTGCAGCATGATTCATCCAGGCTGGCCCGGCGGAATCCTCCTCCTCCTCCCCCCCCCCCTTCCCCTGGTAAGCGCCGGCTCTGACGCAATCCACGCTTCGGCGGCAGCCCTTTCCCGAGCCCTCTCATCCATTCGTCAAATTCAAACGGTGAACACTGGCGTCACCTGATTGGTGGGTTTGCTCGGCTGGCTGCTGCAACGGTCACCGGAGGATATCAAAGCCGAGCCGCGTCCTTGGGTTCAGCAGCCAATCGCCTTAACCACTGATCCACCGCAGTGGGCGCTCCCTATAGTGATACAAAAGATAGGCCCCGGCTACAGTACTCCGAAGAACGCCGTGAAGGTCGCCGTGTCGAGAGGTACTACAGTACAGCGCGATTTAAAGTTAATCGCGGGACCGTCGGCCGGCCTAGCGTTCCAGGCGCATAGCGGCCGGCTTTGGAACAGTGAAAATCACGATTTCGCATTCTTCTCACCCTCGTTCGCAGTGCCGTGCTGCAGTCGTCACGCCAGCGACGAAATCATCACCATTTCTCTTTATTTTATGCCCAGAAGGGACTGAGGGAAGCCGGCCGCACACCTCCCTTGCCACGGCAGAGGAATCTGGGCCATAGCGCCGTTCCTGTTCTCAGTGGACGCTCGCGGGACAACCTTCAAATCGCACTAGACTGTACAGCGACAGCTACGTGTAGATCCGGATTCACATGCCGGCGAAGCGTCAACAGGGAATGAATCATGGTATGCAAGATCCCGACGTTGAACTGAGACACCGGCAACAGGAGCACGAAGTACGGGCCCGCGATGACATCGTGGCCTGACACAAACGGCAAATGAACCACAACGACAGCACTCGGCCGTTAGACCTTCACTTCAACAGAAATCTTTGGGACTATGCACGATCGCTTAAGCACACTTTCAAAGATACTGGAAGAACCCGTGGTAATGTCAGCTACACCACTTCACTCATTGCCAACATCATGGGAAGGCAACACGCTAGCGATTAAATTTGGAGCATGTTTCATGGTGCCTGGAAATGTCCTTCAATAAGCAATAATCCCATGAGCAATGAAATGAACGCCTAACATCGGCAAACGCCGACGGGCGCGCGGCAGCTGGCGAAGCGGAAAAAAAAGCAGGAAAGCTGCGTCGCGCGAGGAATCGAGCGAAGAGCGGAAGAGCTGTGAAAGAAAATAAGAGGAGGCAGGCAAGAGGAGGAGGAGGTGGGGCGGTGCAGCGAGGAGGGTTAAGGAACGCCAACGAGGAGAAAGCCCGACGCTAACAACAGTGGTTAACCCTCGCAAGAAAAAGCAGATTGCTTAAGCATTTGGAAAGCTTGTGCACTGCCTCCGCGCCGTGCACCAAAAGCAAAAAAGTGTCATACGTAGTACATACCTTCAAGTTCTCCACTTTCCTGACAGGCACGTCGACCATGTGGCACTCGTTCTCTTCGAATGCCTCCCCGTCTATAGGACAAGCTCCTCGGCCATCTTTGAGCAGGCTTCCATGACACGGCTCGCACAAGGAATGTTGACAAGGCAACAGCGCCGTTCTTCTTGGAAGCACACGACACATGTGGCATGTGCGGTACTGAGACACGTCGTCGGCGAATCGCGTCGGTCGCCAATTGAGGCCGCTGGCAAAGCCTCGCACTCGATACAGAGCTCCTCGCTCCACTCCCGCCATGGCGCGCAGAATTCACTCCGGAAACCTCGCCACCGACCAGTGGGGCGAAACACACAACACACTCACGCAGCCTGCGACGAATAGGGCGCAAACCGACCGCGGTTTTTCGCGCTCGTCACGTGTACATGGTCACGTGGTCACTTTACTGAGCCAATGAGCTTCGCGCCACAGGGAGGCCAGGTCCGCCGCCTCCGCAGCAGGCTGTCGCCGGCCGGCTGGCTGAGCAGACGCATGGATGAGAGATCGCCTAATTCTAACAGACACAGAAGCGAGACGCCCAAGTTATCCGAGTTGCGTTATCGCAAAGTGTGGCTAAAGTCACAGAGTACTTTCCTCAAACAGTTTCCTGCCATAAGCGAAAAGAGACACGGTGACCAACTGTGGTTCCCTGTATACCTCGTCCCCCCCTGCCAGCCTTCCTGCAAGCGGCAGGCAGATTTCGTTCCCTTGCTCGCCAGCTCTTGATGGCGACGGCGTCGAGCTTGCTGCGCGACGGTCTTCTCTCTTCTCTGTCGCCATGTCGTCGCCGCTCGACGCATCGCGTAGCGGCGTGCTTGGCAGCGCACCCTGAGTCGAGCATGCGTGTCTGGGAGGAAAGCGCGAGCCACTTCCGCCCCGTCTAATTCCGGCCTCTTAGCAAGCATCATGTAGTAGTATCAATTGCGTGAATTAATGCATGAAGTGAAAGTGATTCCAGCATGCAATGCGCGGCCACCGCCAGACTTCGAAGTGAAGCAAATGTAATCCTCGACGCGTACGCTTAACGTAAGCTGGGCTTATCGATGTACACTTTGCGGCTTTAACAGGTGTCTCCGAGTCTCGTACGAGAATATGCAGAGTGGTCACAGTGGTTGAGTGTTCAGTTCTAAATGCACACAAAACTTTGTTCCCTTCTTTCTTCTTTCAATACACAGTCAGCCCAGGTTCCCCCTTAGCAAGGCCAACTTGCTGCGTAAATGGCTCCAAGCAATGGGGCGAACGAATTTCATGCCTAGCAGGCACTGGACACTGTGCTCAGGCCACTTCGAGTCGAGCGCCTTCGGACCTTAAATTGACTGCATGCGTGCATAGCTGGATAAGTATATAACCGCAAAGCGTGAAAAACACGAATAAAAAATTCAGTCGATTTGCATAATTAGGCCAATGCGCTAGCATAAGCGCATTGATATGTGCGCTAGCATGACGTCAATTGTCGGTTGGAGATACGACCTACTATAGTCGGATACAACTCAAGAACGCAGCGGATTTAACCCTTCCAAGGAACCCCTTCCAGCGAATGGCATCGGCAGATTCTCATGACCCTACTAGCGTGACAAAGCAGGCAGAGGCCCTGCAAAGGAGAGAGGGCTTGTTGCGATTGGGGATCCCACCGCTGCCACCAATGTTGTGACTTTGAGGTGGTCCCGTAACGCTCGCCACCCGTTTTGCGACAGAGCGTTGCCAGGTTTCTAGTCGGTAGCGAAGACTCCGAGTCAGGTGTCGGTGAGAACAACAAAAGGGATTTTATACATTATGTACAGAGCGTTGTACACGACGAGATCGGCACGGGGGCCGAGAGCTAACAGCAAACGCGACTGTTCTCGCACAGCGACGTCCGGCGAGACTCCAACGCGTAACACATCTCACTCCACTCGTGAGCGGCACACGGCTCACGATGGGTCGGTCTCTGTAGAACGGGCTCGGTAGAACGGAGTGGTCTCCAGGCGGCAGCGTTGGGGCTTATGTAGCCCCGAGAAACGGTGCTCACTCAAACGGAGCAATAAAAATCCAGCACTTGACAGCCGTCCGAGAGGTCCAACCAGCGAGCGCACTGGCCATCCGCTTCAAGTTTCCGGCGCTCGGGGGCATCCAGGTGGAAAGAGAAACCGGCGCCTGGCTGTCTAGCAATTTGCTGCACGTGTTGACATGTCGCTTGCCGATGCTTGTCCATAGGGCGCCACTGCCTAACGGCGCAGTATCTCGGCTTGTCAAGGGAGCGTTAGGGCGGTGTTGCCTTCCGGCGCAGCACCGGGCTTGTCCAAGGGCGTCCGCAGGAGAAAATTTGCGTCCTGTACATTTGGAATCCGGGCTGGTTGTCCGGGCACAACAGGCTCTATCCCGGACCTTAGAGGGAAGTTATTATCCCCTTTCATCTACCACTTCCTGCTTTGTCACATTAGCAGGCTCATGAGAATCAGCCGACGCCATTGTCTAGCAGAGTGGTCCTCTGACGGGGAAAAACCGGCGCTTTCTTGAGTTGTATGCAAATACAGGTGGTACCAGGCTACCACCTGATTACCACCCCAACTTCTTCTCTTTAGCTTCTGTGCAAGCATCATTCGAATCATTCTTCTCCGAACCGCTGCTCATTCCGCTTAGCTCGGCGCGCTTAGGGGGGTGCCAGTGCCCCAGGTTCTCGCCTGGTTACCACCGGCTACACCATGGCAAGTAAACCACCCTGTGGGCAAGTCAGCAGTGGCGTAGTGGCATAAGGCAGGTGTAATGGCAGGTGTTGCCGTGTGACTTGGGTTGCTTGGGTTGGGTTGCGACTTCCCCCGTTTTTTGCTCTCCGAGTCACTCACTAAAGTATCGGTATCAGTAAGCTTTAGTGCGGGAGAAGCCGCGATAGATGCCCTCCCGCTGCCAAGAGTGAGCGAAGCCAAGAGTCAGCGAAAGCAAGGTGCATAGGGAAAATGTTTCTATTTTTTTTAAGCTTGTAGTGGCGTTCTACGTCACACTAGCGGTATTACAGGACGTGCTACGTCCACTGCTATGGACGAGGGTGGCGCTGGTGAGCATTATCAAGGTTCGCTTACACGCAAAACATAAATACCCACAAAAGCAGCAGATTTTACAGCCGTCATAACTCAGCTGGTAGTGCACCGGACGCGTCTGCAAGTCGTCCGGCTCCGCGTTATCTTCAGAAAAGAAGCATGCGCTGTCATCTCTGCACTTCGTTGGCTTAGCCGCTCACACGAGAACGGACCGTGACGATTTATGCCTTGGTTGCCGCCGAGGTGGCTCAGCGGTTATGGCGCTCGGCTGCTCACCCCAAAGACGTGGGTGCAATCTCGGCCGCGGTGGTCGAATTTCAGTGGAGGCGAAATTCTGGAGGCCCGTGTACTGTGAGGTGTCAGTGTACGTTAAAGAACGCCAGGTGGTCGAAATATCCGGAGCCCTTCACTACGGCGTCCTTCATAACTTGAGTCGCTTTGGGACGTTAAACCCCCATAAACCATAAACCAAACGATTCCTTCGTTGCCGTGTGATCACCTATGTCCTGTGGAAGCGCGGTCCCTCGCGCTGTTGGAACCTCCTTTTTACAACTTGATTGTTTAAGGAGAGCCCGAAGGACAATCGCATCGCTTTGCCGTACAGTAGCTCACTAATCACGTGTCTCACAAAGTTTTTTTAAAGAAAAGACGGACAGAGGCTTGCGCGGGCTGCGGTGAGTCGCGCCCAAAGCTCCGTCCTTCAAACAGCCACCTTCACCTCCATAGAGGCACAACTGAGAGCAGGCGGCGAAACTAGAAACAAATAAAATTACCACCGTTGACCTGATTAAGCTAAATTCCACTTCGGTACTTTAGCATATTTGCCCATGTTTAGCTTTGTTTGGCTATTCATAAGCTTGAAATTTTGAATCGCAGCCAAATGTTCTTGAAGTCGTTCCTCGGCTTTATTTTTGCGATAAGCCTCCAGAACTGCTCGAGGCGACTCGGATGGCCATTCCCTCTGTTCGGCGGTAATTGAAGCCACTTGTACACACCTCTCGACTGCACGTTACTTTGGCGACTTCACCATTCACCTCTACTTTTGCGGTCTTTCTCTCGTCTTTCGCTACTCATCTGTTTCCACATCCCGTTTAGCAATGTTGTACACTTGGGCGTGTCGTGCCGCTGGATCCTCTGTGTCGTTCGACCCAGGTTGGCGGTGCCTCTTTTTGCGTTTCTGTTCAGCTTGCCGAGCACGTCTTTCGGCTTCGGAGACAGTCGTATGAGAGGCTAATGACCTGGTTTACCGTTTGCATCATTGCACATACAACTGCAGCGACTTCATCCTCTGTTCGCAAATTTTCTGCTATCAAAAATTTTAGCCGCAATCAGTTCTGCAGTAAAGATTCACAACCTGCGGCCAGATGCACGTATTCACTTTGACAACAACCCTCCCAAGAAATACAAAGAATTTGTCTCCAAATGTTTTAAATGGGCTTACAGAAGAGCATCTGGAAAAATTTCCAACACCTACTGCAATTTTCACAGATGCCTCTCAGCAAAAAGAAAAGGCAGCTCCTGACATTTATTCCAGGGCTCTCGATTGAAGCTATGCCTTTCGGGCCCCTAATTATACGTATATATTCGCCGCTGAATATCTAGCGATTCAGTTGGCCTTACATAAGGTTCCTTGTAACGTTAGTGAGGTCATTATACTTGCTGACAGCCTTTCAGCCTTGACTGCACTCGAAGGCTCGAGGGACGCTCTTCTGGGCTGTTCTTTAAGATTTTTTATTCCACCACATGCTAAAGAAGCTTGCTTTCTCTGGGTACCTGGATATTGCGGCACTGATGCTAATGTGATGGCTGATTTTTTAGCACAGTCTACCCTTTGCGGACCTGAATTACCAGTTACTCCAAACGCTGTGCAATTTACAACTGCTCGCTTCCAACGGTTCCTGTAACCGCATTCCTTGAGTCATAGGCCTCTCCTTGCTGCAGCGGATTTAATAATAATAATAATAATTGGTTTTTTGGGGAAAGGAAATGGCGCAGTATCTGTCTCATATATCTTTGGACACCTGAACCGCGCAGTAAGGGATGGGATAAAGGAGGGAGTGAAAGAAGAAAGGAAGAATAGGTGCCGTAGTGGAGGGCTCCGGCATAATTTCGACCTCCTGGGGATCTTTAACGTGCACTGACATCGCACAGCACACGGGCGCCTTAGCGTTTTTCCTCCATAAAAACGCAGCCGCCGCGGTCGGGTTCGAACCCGGGAACTCCGGATCAGTAGTCGAGCGCCCTAACCACTGAGCCACCGCGGCGGGGCCAGCGGATTTTCAACACTTCGCATTTCCCAATGCGAGGCACGTGGTGAAATCGAAACTCTAGATCACTTTCTCCTCTCCTGTCGGAGGCTGACTTCTCTGCGAAAAACTTATCCTCAGATTCCCATTGCTCGTTTAGGACTTCCTCTCTCTATTACTGTTCTTCTCTCCTTTGGGGCAAGTGCCAGGGGATATGCCCTAAAACCAGTGTGCGATTATCTCCATAATTTCATCACTGCGTCAGGGAGACACCTTTGTTAGTGGTAATTCACTATTTTTTTAGCCCGAAATCCAACTTCGACTACCTTCAATGAGTCAATGTTTCACAATTGTTTGACTGTACAAGGCACCCTGGCCAATCTCCCACTGTGGGTATGTGCCACCCCAACAGAGGAAAACAACAACAACGACGACTTCACGCTTCGCCTCCACCTTGTTCATCCTTTTCCCATCTTTCGCCCTTGTCCAGTTTGTTGCAGCTGACGCGACTCTCACCCGAGCTCACCTGAGCGTCCTCTTATTGGCCGCAGCTTGCTTCATGTGCTGGCAGGAGTGTTTTTTCGCTAGTAAGACTGCGAGTGCTTACGCAGTAATCCACTTGGGGCGACAACTAACGCGGGTTTCTTTTGCTCATAGGTACACCGCCTCCTCGCAACGCTGAAAGCTTTCGAGCACGTGCGCAAAATGGCTACTGGGCAGACATCATACGCAGTTTCCCATAAGACATAGGGTCGTGTTAGGAAAGTGCTTCAACCCACAAAGCATCCCATGTATTTTATTGAAGCTCTCGCAAGCACAAAATACACACTACGAGCCCGGTTCACTTAAAATGATACATGATACTGGTGTCATACACATCAATATGCCGCTTTATCGTTTTCAATGCCATTACCTAGCGCTGAAGGTATTATTTAAGTGAAGGTGGCTGCACATTTTTACCAGGGGAACCAAGAGGGTGTGGATGACGCACAGTTGGACGGAGCCATGAGGCAGTGTTGTCCACACCATCGCGAGCGGAGAGACCGTTCGTCTTTGAGGTGCCATCCCCAGCCTCGTTGTCCAAACTACGTGCGCCTTCATGCAGTAATGTCCGCGCATCCAGTCTTAAGAAGAGCTGCGGGTAGGATGCGGGGATGGAATTGCAAGGGCGCACGTGCTTTGGTGCCATTTTTGTGTGGACCCTACACTCGCACGGTAAAGGACCATCGCGGTCTGGTTTACCGACTGCAAAGCATCCGCAGCTCAGGTCGAACAGGCGTGCACATTAAACATATGCACACATAAACGCTCAGAAAAATCAGTTATGTTTCACCAATCTCCACAGTGGTCCTGCGGAAGACGGCGTGAATTGTTTATTCAGCGTCACCACGTTGGAAGAACGCGTTGAGCGCTAAGAGCAATAGCCTTCTGAGAGCATATTTAGCCACCAGAAATTTCGTGGCCGCAATAAAGGAAGATTGCGGGTGGATTACCTAACCTCTCGCTGTCATTAACCATACGAGATGCCATGGATAACACTTGGTTAGTTCACAGAACGATACCCGTGAAAGGGAACCTCACGCCACCGATAAAATGTAGTTCTGTCATGCGATGAGGGTGAACGCGGAAGCCGGGGTATGAGGCGATCTGCTGAGGTTTATCGTGTGGGATTCAGTGGCCCAAAGCAGCTCACGGCCCACGAGAGACGCGGTAGTGGAGGAGTCGTGATTAATTTAGACCACATGGCTTTCTTAAACTGAGCTGACAACGCACACCACACAGGCGTTTTATGCAATCCGCCTCCATCCAAATGCGCCCACCACACCAGGGGTTCGGTCCGCACTTAACTCAACAGCTGCTCGCCATAACCACAGCGCCACCGCAGATGCTCAGACGATGGCAACTCTGCCAGCTCTGCAATGGCAGTTGTACAAGTAAGGAGAGGGTGAGGGAAAGCACAATGAAATCTTAGAGGAGAGTGAGGGGTGTTGGAGCCTTACCTGATTTGGCGTTCGGATCGCGATCACCTGTAGCAGTGAACGGCAAGCGTGTGGGTGTAGTATGTGTAGCATAATGGCAGGACACGGGTGTAGGAGCGACGCGGCATATTAGGCAGTTCTTTCACTTCTGGACATGAACGAAAGAACGATACACGATGCCCCCGCAATGAGGCTAAATAGGGTAAATATTGCCAATTTCTAGCTTAGGACCAACCAGTAATAAAATTCTAGTTTTTCTTTTCCAGAGCACTCATTACTCTGAACGGTGAAAGCAACATCATGATACACGTTTATTTTCCGCAGAAAAACCGCATAATTGTTGACGCATCAAAATAAAATAGCAGTAGATAAACTTTTCAATAATCGGCTGAAAAGAATTTTAAAGAAATGCATTCAAGAAAAACTTCAGTTACAAATCCTGATGAATATAGTTCAACGGTCACAACGAAACTTGCCGCCAATTATTTATAAAGTAATTTTAGTACAATTAGGAAGGCGATTTAATACACGCTTAAGTCGCTCATTAGCCCAATTTGGTATCTCATCCTTAGAAAATTACAAGCAATCTGATGAGCTTTAGCACTTGGACGCGTTTTGCGTTCGGCGCCGTGTGTCTGAATGTGCTTCTTTACGTATCATAGAAAATCGTTTTCGGGGCCCATCGCTGCAAATCAGCGAAATGTCAGATTTTCAGCCATAGTTTACTAACCCTTTTGTTTTTCACGCCTAACATTTCTGAGGTACTCAATTTTCGCAGAATTCAAAATCATTAACACACACACCTGGCTGATCTTACACGAAAACACTTGTATTCGTTTTTTTTTCACATTTCTCTGAAGTGGTCTAATATGAGAACGTCCTAAAACAAACAGAAGGTGTTGAATGAAACAAATGTAAGGCTGGTTACTATTTTCACCAACGCGAAAGTTGTGAGCACCTCTATCAGCGTCTCAGGCTCTGTAGGCTCATTGTTTGCCTTTGCTGGGTCATTGGCAGGTCTGACAACGATATTATTTCGATAGTAGCGTTAGTTGATGAAGACGACGGTGTGCAATGAAGCACAGTGCGAGAGTGTGTTGCAGCTTAACTCGTGGCGTGATCGTCTACAGCGATAGCCTAGTGCTCCCGTGCAGTGGCCAGCGGAGCTGATCTGTTCGCACAGCTACGTGTCTGAATACAAGTCACAACAATGTGCTATTTTATTTTGTTATTTGTTTATTTATGACTCAGCTCGGTTTCACCAACGTCACCGACGATATTCAACCTACGTACGGAGGCATAAGATCTGCGCTCTGAAACATGGGCATATTTATTGGAAAGGCGCTTGAGGAACTACCGAGTGAGCCTGGGCTAATCATTTGTTCACGGAGCAGTCTACGGACAAACAAGGCGCCCATGGGCAGCCCCGAATTCGTTGTCCGCAAGAGGCCTGTTAAAGAGAATTTATTCGGTAAATTCAATGCGCGTCAATGTCAAAAGTGGTACAGCCGGGCAAGAGTGCCTAGGAAGCTGTTTTTCCGGACGACAGCAATAATCAATAAAAAAGCCCAAGTAATAGAGAGACAAAAGTTAACTTATAAACGGAAACGATGCCCAAGGAAAGCGTGGTCTACATCTATGACAGCCAGAGGCTCGACGACAGTGCGTGCCCGTCGATTAAGATACATGCTGATTCAATTCGAGGCGCAAATCTCCGTCGTGAAGGAAACCCTCTTCTTTGAAAAATGCAAAATATACTCTAAAGTGAGAGTATTTTGTCCCAGATCTGCTGACTTCATCCCACCAATCCATGATAAGACTCTTCCGAGGCTCTTTATGCAGCACTCTCACAGTATGTCGAACGGATGGCAAACGAGAGGATGGAATGAGGCAGAAGAACTCCAAATGCACTTCAAGACGAGCTTGAAAGAACATATCTTTGACGATCATGAGGGTAACCTTGAGATACCTGTCCCTGGAATCCCAGATAACTATTGTGGCTACTTTCTTTTCGCCGCATGCCGTCCCAGCATGCCGTAATACGTGCCTAGCATTTGTCAATCCCAGTACGTACACTCTGTCTCCAAAGAAAGCTCTTTATGACAGGTATTCAGTGGCAGACAGCCTATGCGTAGTAGGCGGCTGGGGTGAGCTTTCACTGATGAGTGCCAGCCGTGTGTCCAAAAAAGTGCTGTCTTGTAGAGCACCTATATCAATCAGTGGGCACCCTGCTAACATTTCCAGCTTGCGAAGAATGAGTTTCTTCTCTTTGCGCCACGGTATAGACTCTGCTGAGTCAGAAGCACCAGAAATGCCGCCTGTGGCTTCTTCTGAACCTTCCCGAGATCGCTGGACTTCCGCCAGCGTCGTGGCCAGGTTGCCGGCGATTTGCGTCACTTCGGCCTTTATGGTGTCTGCAGAGCGAGTGAGCGAACGAACGGTTTCCAGCAAATTCGCGGTGTCATTCCTCGACCCCTCGATGAGTGTGTTCATTTGACTCTGGAGTGCGGGCAGCTGGTCTTGAAGCGGATTTCTCACCATGGTTTTCAGTTCCTCCAAGGCTGCTCTGACGGTATGCACAGTAAGCCTGCTGTCTTCGTCTCCGGCGGTTGAGGGATTGCCGCCTATGCATCCGGCCACGTTGTGAGCGGCAAGCTGATTGTGTAACACTGCGTCTCCGCACTGCGGACACTCCACGGTGTGGAACTGGCATTCGGTCTCATAGTGTCGGAGCATGATGTCCATGGTGCCCACAAACTCGCAGCCATGCGCTTCGTTCCAGCAGTGTGCCTTGAAAAAAAAAAAGAAGTTGTAAGTGGTAAATCATTGCTACGCTGACGTTTCAAAACATGTGACCATATCGTCACTGGATAACGGCGTCACCATCATGTGACACCAGGTACCTCTGAAGTAACCGGCACGCTACCGGCCTATAGTGGCGTTATGTCACCGTGACGTCGCCGGCAGCGAGGGGCTGCCCTAGCGCCCTCCGCACAGGTGTTGGTGGAGTTCCTTCATTGCGTCAGAAATAGCAAATACACCGATCACCAATGCTGTAACAACTGCGCTGGTGAAAGGCATCAATGAGAAAACATAACCGGCGAACTGTTTTATGAGTATACTGTGCTATGCCATCTAAGGCTCGGCGTTGCATTCAGAGAATACCACTTATCGCTTGCTGGTATGAAACCTAGTGATCCTAGTTTTACGCGATCCCTTAAAAACTTAAAGATCGCAGGTTTTTCCGCACACGTTACGCCGTTTTCTTGTTACTTTGCTGGAGTCAGTGGGAAAGAGATATCAATCGGAACTAAGTTACGTGTTTATATTATTTCTCTTGGGAGCTAAAATGTACGTAATGAACGAGGTTCTCAAGTCTTCCTGATACACTTGCTACCGCAACCGCTGAGTAAGCTTGTGGGTGAAACACGGCTGCTCTTTTGATAGAGCGTTCACACTCTGTAGAAAGCCGTAATAATAGTAGCAGGGAAGAAATGTCTCTACTGTTGTGCTTTCTGTTTCATGCGTTTCACCACGGCAGCAGTCGCATGCATTTGATCAACCTAGTGCAGTGTCTGGAATATATTATCTAGTGTCCCGAGCACCGGCCACGGGATGAGGGGGGGGGGGGGGGGGGGTCGTTTTCAATGACTGCCAGCCGTCGCCGATTGAGGACGCTTCCCATAGGGAGGAGGGGGAGGAAGAGGAGGAGGAAAGGCGGCGAGGTTAACCGGTAGATGAACCAGTTTAGTACCCTGCACTGGGGGAAAGGGATTGGGGTTATAAACGGGAGAAAGAGAAAAGGGAGTGGTAAAAAAAAGACAGAAGGCGAATTGGGTATGGCCTCAAATCTGCAGCCGCTGTTGCTCTCTGCACTAGTGTTTAACTTGTTTGGTGCGAGTAACTTATCTAGGGTGTGCACCATCCTATCGTAGCACACAAAGACTGTAGAAGGAAAACAGCCTTTGTAAATAGCGGAGATCAGGCGTCACTCTGTGCGTCGCAGTGTGACGTCGCAGGAAGGACTGCAGTTTATGGTTTATGGGGGTTTAACGTCCCGAAGCGACTCTGGCTATGAGAGACGCCGTAGTGAAGGACTGCGCAGATTCAGACCACCTGGGATTCTTTAGCGCGCACTGACATCGCACATAACATGGGCCTCTAGAATTTCACCTTCATCGAAATTTTACCGCCGCAGCCGGGATCGAACCCGCGTCTTTCGGGACAGCAGCCGAACGCCGTAACCACTCCGCCACCGCGGCGGCCGGACTGCAGTTTCTCTTCTGTGACGCATATAGTGTGGATTGATATGTACAGGGTTGGTGAAAAGTTCCCAGGCCACAGGGTCTGCTTTTCCACGGTACATCCTGGAAATTATAATAGCAATAAGAGTATCAAGTTTCTGAGAGGAGAGAATGACACTAGTCCTATCCTCTATGGCGATTTTGGGATTTGGGGTGTCGTGATTGCCCGACCATAACGCTCGAATGGAGACCCGGCGGCCTGCGAACTTTTGCCTGATCGTGTACGTTAATATGGTAATAAAGGAATAATACAAATGAGCTACAGCGTCTTTCACTATGAAGGTCTAGTGCTCTATGGGGCTTTGCGAGAACGTGAGATGTCATGAGAGAATTCAAATATGTGTGCTGAATTCGCGCCCAAAGCCACGCATAGAGTTGCGCAGGAGATTTTTGTACTCGAGGAAAACAGTGATAGGTCTGAAAATGATAGCTTTTACATATTTACTTGTATGGGATGTAAAGAAATGTGCGTGCAATTCAATAATATCAGCATCTAACTGCATTTAAGCAGAGAAAGAATTTTTACTAGGATCTATATCATGCATATTAACAGAACCGGAACCACCCGGCTGCTGCCCCCCTGCAGTCATCTTCGGCGCGAATGCTCACTGTCCCTGTGGGCTCTTTCCGGTCACGGTTCTAAAACGAGCGGAAATGGACGCTGAGGCACCTTCGTTTCTTGGACCTGGTCCCAGCTGGCACTCTGTAGGACGTACAAAACAATACAGCTTCTATGACGAAGGGCCCTTGTCGGTGGAGGAAGAACAACGAAAAAAATAGTGGCGGCGTATCTAATGGCGCAAGCAGCGTATCACACTAAAAAATTGTTGGGTATCTGATCGAGTCGACACAGCTTTTTAGTGTCGAAGCCTGAATTCAAATTTACGACATCTTTATTAAAAACTAGGTTCGTACGAGTCGTGGTTTCTTGGATCGAATCGAATTACAAAGAAAATGGTTATTTGGTTAAAATTGTTTCCAAGAGAGTAATTCGGATACTTCAGCCGCCTTAAGCCATTACGCGCCCTAGCATCCACACTTATTCAGCCCACTGCGACCACGTCATCTGCAGATTACAGTCGGCCGCGCCTCGGTGAAGGCGAAACCCAACATTACCGCGTACCATGCGTTATTAGAGCGCATTTAAGAACCACAGGGAGATCACAGGCCTTTACTCGGCATCCTAGCCGACGGCGTGTTAGAGAGATATGGATCAATAAAAGCGTGTCTCCTTAGAAAGCTATGTTTATATTACGCGGCAAAAAACGAAAACGCGGCTCAGCAGGCATATGCATTTATATGTACTACTATTTACATCACAGAATCAGTTTCACAAAAAATTCAAGAAGAAAATCTATTATAACGTTTTGACAAAAGCTGGGCCTGCAACTCAACAGGAGGAGCCCTAGCGCGAAAGCACCCTTTGACGTCATGGATGTATCTTGCGCAGCATGGAAAAATATGAACAGCTAAGCTTACCGGCTTATCGCATTAGTCAGCGGAAGCTTTTACGGCTTTGGTTTATACATTGGTCCTGAAGCTGGCCGTAAGAGAAAGGTCCACGCCTCTCTCTTCGTTCCTACCGTTTTCCTTACCCCTTGCCTCACCTAAACGAGGAGGGGGATTTCCCGCACTACATTCTGTCACGTGTCATGGTTGGTAGATGGCGGCCATTGCTGTGAATTTAACTGAAATAAACTACGTTAACTTCGGTTCAATTCATGAAGAGAAATAAACCATTTAATTACATTTCAGGTTTTACGGTTGACGCTGTAGGTTCGGCAGTAGAGTGCAGGGCTATACGGCTAAACCAAAGCTGTGCCAACTTTAGCTGTCAAAACACTTACCTTCAAGTCTTTCGCTTTCCTTGCGGAAAGAGGAGTCCAGCCACACTCATCATCAGCGAAGGCATCGCCATCCAGCGGACAAACACCCCCGCCATCTTGTGTGCAGGCTCTGTGGCAGGACTCGCAGAGAACATGCGAGCAGGGAAGAGCCACCGTCCTCTTGGGAATCGTGCGGCAGAGGCCGCAGATGCGGATGTTGGGCAGGGCCTCGGCAAACCGCGTCGGCCGCCAGTTGGCGCCAGCGATGTGGTCGCGCAGTCGCTACAGCACCCTGGGCCCCTGATCTGGCATGGCGGTGCTGGCTACTTCCACTCCTGCACTGCTGCTGAACAATAGCGGTCAGTTACCGCTGCTCGGCAATATCTCCTACAGGCGAACATCGCCCCGTCGTCCGTTGCTGCGGTTACGGTAAGATATCACGGGTCTGTGTACTTCGCTTGAGCGACCGTCCCTCCGCAGTCGGCTATAATGGACAATTCAAAGATAATCGTTGTTTTTCTCGTCAACGCCACCATCTGCGCTATCGGTCGATGGTCGGTATTCTTAGGTGCCAAAAGAGCCGTTATTGAAAACAACTGTCATTCGAATAAATCCCATGAAAAAAAAATTAGACGCACACTTAAGCTCCGCCTTAAGCGTTAACCCCAGATTGTGTTAATGGGCCCCTTCAGCTGCCTGCTGGCCTATATTTATATATATATATATATATATATATATATATATATATATATATATATAGCAGACAAGGCAAATGAAGTGAGGGGCTCGTTTGACAAACATATTTAGGAAGCCAACAGTCACCGAAATCAAGGTGCATAGGGGAATGTTTCTTTTTTTTTAATATCTAGTGCCAATAAATTAGTTTTTTTTGTTTTTTTTTTACGAACATTACTTATAAAGCAGCAGAAAAAACAACCATGCCGCCGGTGGGATCCGAACCCACGACCTCCGAATATCGCGTCCGGTGCTCTTACCAACTGAGCAACAGCGACGGCTGTCCAATCTGCTGCTTTCGTGGGTGTTTATGTTTTGCGTGTATATATATATATATATATATATATATATATATATATATATATATATATATATATATATATATATATATATATATATATATATATATATATATATATATATATATATATATATATATATATATATATATATATATATACATATATGTATATATATATATATATATATATATATATATATATATATATATATATATATAATATATATATATATATATATATCACTTTATTTTTCGTTTTATTTTAAATTACGCTATTGCTTAATTTTCTTTTTCAATTTTTTGTCATTCACCAAACGCTACTCAAGTAAGGGTGGATGAATAAGACATTTCCCAAGCCGAATCGAATACAAATACTGCAGCTTTGCTACCGAATGGAATACGAATACATTAGCTAAAAAGGGAATCGGATACGAATTAAACATTTTGGCGCATATTCGCTACTTGAACGACAAAAGGCAGGAATTGCAAAAAGGAAGTATCCAAATACGAAAGCTTATGATCGCATGGGCAGTACGAAAGCTTACGATTGTAGGCGTTTTGTTTCTAGCAGAGAATTTTGAACGGCGGAGCAAACATTCCCATTGGTACAGCCAAGCATATATAGAAGCGCCACGAGACACAACAACCGCAGAAGAGAGACCCAGACTGAGATGCTGCAATGGAACTTCTAGCGGTCACCTCCTGAGCGATGAGAACCGACGACAATAGAGAAGAAAGTGCTCTGTTGTTTCCTGCTCAGCACAATAGGACACACTGGGGAGATTGCAAGACCAGGCCTGTAGAGGTAAAAATTTTGTTGTGGCATCTGGCAACGTAGTCGCGTGAAGGAAACTTCAAGTCTGCCCGATCGCCATGCTTTGCTCCTCAAAAGAGAACAGGAGGTGCTGAAAATCGTCCAATGAAGTGAGCGCTGATAAATTCTTTCATAAAAATGTACGTACGAAATCGTGCCGCCGTAATGTAAGCACAGTTTGGAAGGGGGTCAACAATCGGACCACTCAGTGCTGCCTTCGCTAGAGCACCAGCTGATTCATTTAAAAGAAGACACCTGTGCCCAGGAACCCAAAAATATCGAACTGATTTGACATGTAGAGGGACCAGACATTTTAGTATTCGAAAGGGCTGTTATTCAGTAGGCGCAGACACGGAAGTGCATAAGGATAATGAGTCCGTAATTATTATCACCGAAGATAAATAGTTGGGCATCTTGCTCAGAGCAAGGACCACTGCTAGAAACTCGGCCAGATAATTAGGTGTAAATTCTTGAAGACGGAGAGAAAAATACCAGTCAAGGGACTGGGAGTAACTGCCTATACCTGCTTTTTCTTCACACGCCGAGGCATCAGTCGCAATTGCAACATGTGAGCAGACGGGCATCAAGTAGTCTTGCAACATATTGTTTAACAATGAGAAATACAGTAATTTGGCATTACGTGGATAAATATCATCGAAGATGATGTCACAAATGAGGGGTAGAACCGCACCGGAACAGTTTCAGGTATTTGCACGTTTAGTGGGCCAAGCAAAGCTTCAACCGAACATTTTTGGGCTGTTTGAAGCCGAGACCACCCGACACTCAAGAACTCCGCTGGCTGACCAAGCAAAATCAACTGGGACGCATGCTGCTCAGAATCGCCAAAATTTAAGAACGTTTATACCGGCAACAGCCGAAGCCTTGCAGTAACAGGCGGCACCCGCACTTCAAGATACAAAGCATTGTAGGCCACGTATTTAGAGAGACCCAAACAAGGGCGCAGTGCTTCACGATCTAAGAGCAGAAGGGGGCGCAGTTCGCGTGCCGCCGCTCCAGAAAACAGAACGCAGCCAAATTATAAATATGCCGAATATACGTTTCGTAAATCATCAGAAGAGTGTGCCTATGCATACCGCAGCGTGGGCTACTCAGCCTGCGCAGTAGACCGACCACCCGAACCCCTGTTGCAGCAACTTGTTACAGAAATCCGCGAACTTTACCACAGCCCCATAACTAAAGGGTCAGGACAAAATTTTCAGTGCCTGCAAGGACATGGCGACGTTAAAGCAAACTTCGTGAACGACGGACTTCATCTGATTATCCCTGTATCAACGATGGACGCAGCGGTTAGGCTTAGCATGGTGGCGAGGGAGCTCAGAGATGCTGCATGGAACACGATCCACTTTTTACCCGTCGAATTTGGAGGCAGCCGAAATTCTAGAGGGCCGTGTACTGTGCGATGTCAGTGCACGTTAAAGAACGCCAGGTGGTTGAAATTTCAGAAGCCCTTCACTGCGGCATCGCTCATAGCCTGAGTCACTTTGGGACGTCAAACCAGCATAAAACCATAAAACATAACCGTAGACTGAATACACACCCGCCGCTGTGGCTCAGTGGTTAGGGCGCTCGACTACTGATCCGGAGTTCCCGGGTTCGAACCCGACCGCGGCGGCTGCGTTTTTATGGAGGAAAAACGCTAAGGCGCCCGTGTGCTGTGCGATGTCAGTGCACGTTAAAGATCCCCAGGTGGTCGAAATTATTCCGGAGCCCTCCACTACGGCACCTCCTTCTTCCTTTCTTCTTTCACTCCCTCCTTTATCCCATCCCTTACGGCGCGGTTCAGGTGTCCAACGATATATGAGACAGATACTGCGCCATTTCCTTTCCCCCAAAACCAATTATTATTATTAGACTGAATACACTGGATTCCGGGATATGCCTTCTTCATCTTAACATACCGCGTCGCAAGGCAACATTGCTATGCCGTCAGTGGTGCTGGTTTTATTAAGTAATCCTGTTTCCGCATATAGGGATGACCGATGGTCGTGCCTGTGACACACGTGAATATGTAGCGAATATCATACATGAACTGTGTGGGCGCCCTGCTTTTATCCCCGAACAACAGACGCTGCGCTATGCCTAGGCCGCCTCGATCCTCGCCATCTGACGGAGGATAAGTTCTCCGACACTGTGGCCACATCTCTCGACGGACCCCTGTGTCTGCAAACACTCAGTAGTCATCTAATATCGACATGCTCTTGTGATGGGTTGTGGGTGTGCTCGTCACCCCTTCTCTCCACCCTTATCTATCCCCTGTTCCCTTATCTATCCCTGCCTTTCCTCTTTCTCTCTCCCTCCCTCTCTCTCCAAGGTGGAGAAAATTTGTAATAAGTGACCATTAAGTCCTCAGCATCCACCCATGCTCAGCCATACATTTGGAAGAGAAACGTTTGCAGCTTTCGCATAAACTTAGTAGTTAAAAAAAAATTCGTCATTTTTAGGGGCTACAACCCAACACCCTAATAACAAACTGGACTAACAGCTGTTTCGCTTCGAGTTGTTGCTTGTTACGAGTTAGTACTGTCGGTGTTACATTTAAAGCAGTTGGTAGAGCAACTGCCGCGGGTGAACGGCGGGGCCGGGTTCGAACCCCGGACCAGCGCGAATATTTTTTTTAACACACCAACCTTCTGTGAAACCTGTATAGCTTTTCTTTGTATCCGTACGGCCGCGCATGGGAGAATGCTAATGAGTGATTGCTCCATTTGAATGAGAGGTCTGCTGGCCGCAAATATCGCAAAAAATAAAAAGTTAGCGGACAATTGGGATTACCCATCAGTTACTTTTTCCTGAAAAAAGCTAAACATTCCGCACCTGCCTTATGCGTGTCATAACTGATGTGCCTTTAGCGAAAATAGCATGTGGCAAATGAGTTCTTTCTCCCGTAGGAGATCTACATATGTGGCCACTTTCAGTCTGTCTCAGCCAGATCGCTGATAGCCCAGGCAAAGACTTTCCAATGCCTCGCGGATATAGTCATTCTATTGCGAAAATTTTGGAAAAGAAAAAGTTGCTGACGAGCGGGAAGTTGACCACTGAACCTTCAGTCGTGAGCCATGCGAGTTACCTCTTGGCATCTGCTGGAACTACCGTCACTGCATTTTGGCACGTACATATGCTTCCAGTTGAGCCTCGCTCTGGCTTCTTGCGATCATTTCTCGAGCTGCAGGGGTTCAATACGCCCGTTATTCACAGGTCGCTGCCACGTTATAAATGGCGCAGAGGCTCCCGAAGAGTGTCCCTTAAGGTAAGAAGCTGACGGGTGCTTGCACAGGTTGAGGGCAATGACGAGGCCTTTATCCGGGCACTACCACGAACTTTTTAAATGATCCATAACGTACGAAACAGACAGCCGCAGCGGAGCTTTACAAGGGCAGGCGTAACTTACAGTTCAACGTGGTGAAAACCGGAGGTGTATTATAATCTTGAAAGATTGCAGCGTTCGTTCATTGTTCACGAAATCTGTGCCCGCTTTAGGAAAAGCCTTCCCCAGCTCACGGCTGTTTCAGACAATGCTTACTGGCGCCAGGAGAGATGACTGCGCGGTTATCGCCAGAGAGCTCCTCCACGACCGTAGCTGATACGTCAGCGCTGTGTGGTATGAGATAAAAGGGTTTGCTCGGTCAGAACCAGCAGCCGCTCACTCAATGGAAGTTTTTCGTTTTTTGCCGCCAGTAAACTTTTCCGGTTTCACAGGCTACGGCCTTCCAAGATCACATCGGAAAAAACGAAACATGCTTCACCACCGGCCCTTGCTCGAAATCAGTCACACTTGAGGCTTACGACGTAGTCCAATTGGCGATTCGGGGCGCCGCTCTGAATCCGCAGAGTAGCAGTGTCCGTCCTTGTATACAATTATATCACCGGATATGCATCCATGCTGCCGATTGAAACCTGCTCCCCCGTTTCGCGGAGCCAGAAAATTTGCTTCGAGACATCGCTTTAAATACGCCATTAATAATGGCGACTGATGTTTCCAGCGAACCGCCCAGGTTGATCAGTACTTACGACGCTCTCCTGCTGACCCGAAAGACGCGGGCTCGATCCCGACCGTGGCGGTAGATGCGAAATTCTAGAGGCCCGAGTACTGTGCGATGTCAGTGCAGGTTAAAGAACCCCAGGTGGTCGAAATTTCCGGAGCCCTTCACTGCGTGCGGCGTCCCTCACAGTCTGGTTCACTTTGGGGCGTTACACACTATAGAATAATAAATAAATAATTGGTTTTAGGGGGAAAGGAAATCGCACGATATCTGTCTCATATATCTTTGGACACCTGAACCGCGCCGTAAGGGAAGGGATAAAGGAGGGAGTGAAAGAAGAAAGGAATAAAGAGGTGCCGTAGTGGAGGGCTCCGGAATAATTTCGACCACCTGGGGATCTTTAACGTGCACTGACATCGCACAGCACACGGGCGCCTAAGCGTTTTTCCTCCATAAAAACGCAGCCGCCGCGGTCGGGTTCGTTTTTATGACCAAACGAACACTTTTCCACGCTAGATCCGCGTCTGCTTTCAAGGGGCGACACGAGACACGCTTAGCAGGGATTTTGCAGTTGTCGCGCCGGTGGTCGGCGCGCTCGCAGTGTTCGGCGAGTGGGTTGGCTCCTGAATTCATTAGCCGGACGCCACTCTTATGTCGCCTTATTCGTTGGTGGAGGTTCTTTGCTTCGTCAATGTATGAGGCCGGGCATTTGGAGCATGGGATTTCGTAAACGACACCCGGTTGTTTTTCTCTGGGGACGCGGTCTTTCGGTCGTGGTAAGAAGCGGCTGATTGTCGAAACGGGTTTTGTGAGAAACGTAGATTTCATGTTTTCTCGGAATGCGTTCAAGTGATGCGTAACCAAATCCGAAGCCTCAGGTTCTCACTAATGCTTACACGGCTGCTAGTTCTGTTCATTCATTCACTGCATGATGGGTACAGCACGCCGTAATATCTGTCCTGCTATGCTTAGGCAATCTCTTCTGTCTTGAGATGTTCGTGCTGTAACTAGGATTTAAGTTTATCCCACGTGTTTCTGATAAGCCGATATGACAATGCCCTGGCTGCGCTTGAAACATTTTCCGATGTGCAGAAATTAGTTTGAGACAGAAAAAAATTTGGCCAGCATAGTTTTCGTAAGTATACAAATAATTCGTACTATGTAGGACGTGCATTTAACGTTAATAGCCACTCTTCACCTGGGCGCTTAGGCTATCTCAGTTTCCGACTCGTTGCTTGACTGTCAGGTTTCCGAAGTTTTATTTTTTGTTCGATTCACTCTCCACCTAACGGCTGTCCAGATCCTTAACTGTTCGTGATACACCTTCTCTCGTACGGTGCACACGAATTTACACCATTCTTCACACGTTAGGGAGTTTAATGTGTTGTTAACGACTGCAACTTCCAGGCTTTTAGGGCGCCACTGTCTGATTATCGCAGCAACAAGCCTGCCTTTATCCGCTGATATTGGCATTCTCAATGTCTCGAGAAAAGTTTTGGACGGCTTCTGCAAGGTTTAGCCATTTCTTGCGTGGTGTGCAGACTTACAATATTATTTAACTAATAATCGCCGCTCAAATTCCGACGAAGGCGGAGCGCATACGCCGCTGTCTGGCCTCTTTCCTTTTTCTTGCACCCCAGCAAAGAAGGCGGCGAGTAGGGCAGCTGCACTGTCAGCGCACCTTGAACACGCTGGGTGAGAAAAGAAAGAAATAAACTGAAACGCGGCCGGGGCCCTCGAGAAGTTGGGCGTGGGGGGGAGGGGGTGACGACGCAAAAAGTGAACAATGCGTGAAGATTACTAGCGACGCTCTCCCAAACCAAGGAGGAATGTTAAAGGAGCAGCTCAACTTCATGCGGCGCGTGGTGGTGGCTTTGTAAACTAGAGGGCGCATGAGCCAGAATCCTGGTGTTATAGTGTAAGCTTTGTCAGCTTCAAACTTAGGGCCAAACACTGAGGAAATTGGTGTTGTACTTTTCAGAGCACTCGCACTATTCTGAACTGTAGAAACCAACATCATGACACTCGACCTTTATTTTCCACGGAACAAGCACATAATTCAGTATTCACCAATCAGATTGAAATAGCATTTAATGGGCTTTTTAAGAACCCGACAAAAAAAATTCTAAATAAATGCACTAAAAAATTTCTGGTGACAACTCCTAATGAATTCAGGCCAACGGTGACCACATTTGCCGCCAGTTATTTACAAACTAATCTTACTATTCTCTGGAAATGCAGTTGAACGTCATTAGAAATCACGCATCAGCGAAGTCTGGTATTAAGAAAATACTAAGCAGTGTGCCGAGCGTCAGCAATAGGATGCGCATTTTGAGTTTAGTGTTGTTTGTCTGATTATGGTTCTTGCATATCACAGAAAATCACATGCTTACACATTCAAGACCTGAGAGCTTTAACTAAACTCTATGTTCACTCGTGTGTGCAAGCACTGAGAGCCTCATACAGCACATCTGCGGACACAAGGAGTGAATGATTCATAAATACGCGCATGTGAAAATGACGCAGAGCAGTGCCATATGCCCCTCCACAGATATAATTATCCATTCTTTGCAGACACGTGAGATGTATTAGATTATATGTACGGTTTACAACCGGCCGTTTTGTACAACCTTCTTACCACGAGGCGTTGGAAGCAAGAGCTTTGTAGGTTCGAGTCGTTGACGTATTATTAGTGCATGTAATTTTAGCCGTAGACACAGCGCATCACGCGCCTCGGTTTTTTTTTCTCGAACAAGCAGGCAGGGTGCATTTTGGCAAAAGTTGGTACCAATAAAGTGCAGTCTGGTCATACCATTGGTGCAGAGTGCAACTTGTGGCAAAGCATGGGAGTTCATCCCCGCCAAAGAACGCGGGCAGGGGGGCCTGGAACCATTCATTCATAGACATTTTATAAGGCGAAGGTAAAAGGCAAATCCGTTGCGTCCCCTTCGCGTGTCGCACTAAAGATGCCACAACACTTTCGACCTGAGCTACATAGATTTACAACAGTGCTTCGCATTTACAGTTTAACATTTTGTATATTCCTTCCGCATCAAAAGAACGTCTTAGCAACTTCTATGAATCATTAATGAAATTCGGATTTCCATCGCCGTTCTTCAAGCGTCCACCCCGGTCTATTCGGCGCATTTATTTCGTGTCAATTGCGGTGAGGTAACGAAATGTAAGAGCAACGCATCAAACATTTTGCGCACCTAATGCTGAGCCAGATGAAACATTTGGCAATCCGCTACAGTGTAGATGTGCATATTTGAGCCAACACCGAGCCGGTTAGATTTTTCCATTCATCAGAGAAACATTTAGCAACTGCTTAAGAATGCTATATGCTATTGCTGAGCTAAATGTCATACTTGTCCGTAAAGCCTTGTTTATCGCATGCCTTTCTTTAGCAAGGCCCCCTGATCTTCACTGACTAGACAACACGTATCAAAACTTTTGATGAGTAGTTAAAACTTGCAAGTCATTGATCATCGGCGTCTTATTTCATTTTTCTGCACGCGTGCATGCCCATCATTGACGACTGCACCAGCTGCACTGCGTGCTGACGCGACAGTAATCAAGCGATGGAACGCGACAGAAAAATGGAGGAAAATTATGCGGGGTGTGAACACGGTCTCCTGACAATTGGCAATTTGGCCGCTTTTTTCGTAATGCAGGACATCAGCGTTTGTAGATATCACAAGGTGCACATTTACGATCTTGGCACAAATATTCCGCGATCTCGCAGCCATTGCATAAGTGTGAAACCTAACTTATAAACACGACATCGCGCCTGGCAGGCTGGGAAAGCGAAACAATCATAGTGTGCTTTGAGCAACAACACAGTCTACCGAAGCACAAATGTTGCAGGTACCAGATGAGAAAAAATGTAAAAGATAAGAAGAAAAAAGAAGCAGGCACTTCCTTGGCCAATCCCCTCATGTGGGTATGTGCCATGTCTTAAGAGGACGAAGAAGAAGAACGCATATGCATTATAGGATTCAGCCTGAGGACACCATCATCATCATCATCAAGTAGATAGACGGCCCACCAGCGACATAACTCTTGCACCTCAGCGGCGGCCTAGTGGCTGAGCCTCCGCCTGTCATGCCGGAGGTGCGTGGTTCGATCCCCAGTGTCGCCGGGTACACACCAGTGATACAATAGGTGCAAGCTTCCACTGGCCTGGTGCTCGGCTTGATCAGGGTGAAGTGCTTGGTAAATGAGTCTTCGACCCCACCTAGAGCAAATAAAAATACCTTGTGTCATGGCGCTATTTGGTCGCAGGTGCTTTTGCGTCACAAAAAAAGCATAATGATCATCAGCAACCTATCCTTTGTTTTTCCTCTCCACACACCTCCGTCGCCTGAATCCGACTCGAATAGGTCGGAATGGTTAAACAGAGTCTAAAACGCTCCAGCGTCCGCTGTTATACCCCAGCCTCCCACTTTCGTCACCCGATTCTTGCCGATTTAACCTCTCAGTCCACCTCTTTCTACAGCCCTGGCGTTCTTCATATATTTCTAACTGTTCATCCTGTTATCTGGTGTTGTAGACTCGGCGGAAGGCTAAGGATACGTTTCATAAAATGTCCTTAGATAATATAAAATAAATAATCCGATCATACGCCATTTTCATTTAATTTGTACAAAACCCTGGTTCTCTACTGAGGAGCTATCTGCAGTCCGTGACTCCGCAGTATTTAAGTTTTCGTGTGCAATCTCGAACTGACTGTCGTCGACACATGGTCTGCCGTGCCACATACGGTAAAGGGCTTCGAGGCTACTACCGTTTGTATGCGCAGCTGTGAAAGTAGCTGCCGTGATGCTTGATTGACGACGGTATCTTATCGCTCGATGTGAAGCGTTCATGTGATCGTTGCAAGCGTGCCAGAATACGGCAGATACACACAAAGCAAAATGAATTTCTTATCGACAGCGGCATTGCAAGAATAATAGGTGAACGTTCCCAGCATAAATAGAGGCATGCCTGAGCAGTTTTAGTCATTTTGCGAGCAAAGTCGAACGCCTGTCCACGCAGACGACGTTTCTCCAGCGATAAGAGTATCTGCAGGAAGAGGCAGCTTTGTGCAGGTTTCAAGGACCAAATGTTAAGACACCACTTAGGAACACTGAGTGACGTACGACACTATTTTTAGAATATCCCTCACTTGCTCTCCTCCGTCGCAATTTGTCAGCTTTGATTAACCTTTGCTGCCATTGAAAGTGTCATTTGGAATAGAAGTACGCGAGAGAACACGAACACTGAAAATATGTAATCCGGAATAGCTGTTCACAAAGAGGGAACTGCCGCTGTGTGTGCAGAGGCCAACACTATGTCATTGCATTTCATGAAGCAGACTTTGGAAGAAGACGGGCGTAGTAGAGGAGATAATAGAACTACCAAATGCCATCCTTATCATCTGGAGAGTACCAGACTGGCCGTCGCCAGCAGACCACCCAAGGAACCTACAGCCGTTCGCCTGGAAACTCTGCTCGTCAGCCTCCTTTTCAGACGTTACGAAGGATGGCCGCACTCACGCGCGAGAAAACCTGTAAAAATGCGCCCAGTACACGGCGGCCTCTTCTTGCGTTGAACCACATGTTAAAGCGGAAAAAGCCCTGCGATACTGCTGAAGTACAAGCTATTCTCATGAAGCACTAAAGCAAATCCACTTCGCAGGATCCTCAACCCGACTCAGCAATGCTTCATTCTAATTCTTTTGGAAAATGCACCGTCAAGAAAGACAACAGGTACACGTGCTCGACAGCTCCTGTTGTCGGGCTCTTGTTATCACCTTCTCTGATACGCGGCCGTATCGCGTGCCTCTTCTGGACCAGTGGTTTCAATACGTGCTGTTATTTAATATAGTCCTGAAAAGGTAACATTAAAACATCCATTATCATCAAGGTTATTTAAGTTTATGGAAAACTAACACCTCTTGTTTTTGTTGGATATCTTCCCGCTTCGAACGGAGGAAATTCGGCTTCAAACGTCCTGTTAATCCCTGTGTTTGGAAAATAACTGGCTCTCTAAACCGCATTAGCTTCTACCATTTAGTAGAGGACAAATGCAGAGGCAGCCGACTAAATTCTGCACCAAGAAACGAAAACATTTATGAACAGCTTTGGGTTTAATGTTATTTAGTCAGGATCTCTCTTAGGGTTCGCACTTAGGTAACGATGTTACCAGTGATATTAATATCGATGACTTCAATTACGTATAAATACATGCACGCTACAGTATCAAGTATCTTTTGGTTAGCAGCTTATGTCTTTATCAGGAATACAATTTTTATGGGATTAGCTGATGGTATTAAAAGCAGTTTTTCTGATGTATTGCGGTCAGTATTGCACTCTAGGAGCATGTATACTAGATAAAAACTGCGCAAGCAGCGCATTTTATCAAGAAAGAGTTTAACCTGCACCGGTCCCGAGGCATTCAGAATGTACTTCGCGGGAATACCGCAGATATGAAAAGAAATCAAACTCACACTACGATTATGAAGCTAGTTGTTTAAGAGTTGCCCGTTTCAATACGCCACATTCTTCTAGCTTATAAAAGCGATTTACCTTAAAGTCTCTTTTTTTGTGTGGGGAAGGTGCAACTCAACAGGCTTTTTCGTTCAAACCGATTTACAGCATAGCCCAATCGGCAAGCGACTCTGAATTGCACTTCACTAGGATTTTTAAGGCTAATATTGTTAACAATTTTTCGACAGAAATCACGTCTCAGCATATATACCAACTTTGCTAACAATACGGACGCAGCTAATGTACGTCTTTTGAACACACTGAGGCACTCGATTTTCAGAGATGGGCACCTTGTTCAATTTAAAAAATAGTGATTCAGATGAAAGAATGGATGGGTTGATAAGGCTGAACCCTTCAAATATGGCGGTGGTTCAAGCCACCTAGCCACGACTTGTGAAAATTTACTCTTGTCTTGATATGAGCAACCAATCGGATAACCTTCGCCTGGTTACTTCTACCCGCTCACAATCTACTTTTCTAAACAGCGTCGATAAGCTACACTTGGCATACATGCAGCGCCGCCTTTCGGTTTACATAGACCCCGCTAAGTGGCGACACATGAAATGCAACGCTGCATGGGCATGACCTTGCCATGTCAGGAGGGTGGCACATTCGAACCGGTCGCTTTTGCAGCAGTGTCCAGCGGCTCGATAGCCATTACGTACTCGCGCAGCTTTTACGTGTCGTGCAGCGCTCATTTGTCGTTTAAGGACCAGGCGGCATCAGGACACCAAGGAAGAAATTTTGAGGAGCCCACGTGTGAGTACCGCAGCTATTCACAGCTCACATCTTTCGCGTCATTTGTTTTCCACTTGCGGCCGACTACATTTTTTTTGCTCCGCACTGGTGTGCCAAGAAATTTCATCCGCAGTTACGATTTCTGTGCAACGGCTTCTGACAAAGACTGCACAAAACGGTGGAAGCCTCCTGAAATATGCGGCCCGTTTGATGTTCTGATTCGTGTTCGAGGTATTCTGCCGCCAGACCTATGCATGCAAGCAGATTCTTAGGCATGCATACTTTGAACCTGCAGTAGAAAGTGAAAGAAAAAAGTCTTGACGCTTTTTCGCGTGTACACGCTATTATTAGAAAGTTCTAACCGCCCTTTCCCAACGTCCAAACTAGTAAAAGCTCGCCCACTTTTGTGAAGCGCTTAATTCGCAAGTGGGATACGTGAGCAACTTCCTGTTTTAATCATTTCATCTTTCGGGAATAGTGTACGACCAGATTTAAAAGCTGACAAATTTAAGACTTGTACACAAAAACGTATTGAGAAGAACGCCTACATTTTTGTAGTGCACCAGTCACTCCAGCATAAGTGATCAATGTGTGCCTGACAACAGCATTGTTTCAAAGTGTGAAAGTAAAAAAAAGCGTTTGTTTGTATTACATTTACTGACGCTGGTGTTCAGTGATCTGCATCAAGCGACGAATTTTTTTCCCCTTTGATATACGCACGTGCTTTTTTTCTTCTGGCTGCGGATGGACAGGTGCGAATTTCATGTTATGCAGACCTGTCTTTTGCCTAAATTGTTCTGAAACAAATCAAGATTACAGGAGCATTGTGTTAAAGGGTATGTAAACACCCGGTGGGCTGCAAGCATTCGCAGATCCATAGGCATGTGATTCCGCAAAAGCGTGACAGCTTAGCAGTGTACGAATAAATGTTTAGACAGATAGGACCCCAGTACAAAATGTGCCGTGGTAACAGACAACTTGAACTGGTGTTAGAAAATGAGATACGCTGTCTCTGGTTATGCTTTTCCTTCCACTTACGCAATCCAAGATAATTTTAAATACCACCTGGTCGTATCTTTACCTTAGAATACCTGCGCGAGGATAGTACTACAGTCGATCCTCATGTAACGTAACAGCTTACCACGAAATTATATAACAAAGACGATTGTCCTTGGAAGGTTTGCAAACACTGGTTACAACGACGGAACTTCTGGTTCCCTTTAACGTTGTTATAACAAAGACCAACTGGATTTTCTTTACGCTCAAGTGGTTTATTGAAATTAGAGAATAGTTTTCCGACCGATCAAAATTTCAGAAAGCTTTCAAAATACAAAATGAATCTCGTGCACTCTGCTCTACAGTATTTTAACATTCCCAGCTGATATTTCAATGAAGTAATCATTTGTGCTGAACGCGTCGATGTCATCGGGCGCCACCGACTTCGAAGATGTACGCGGTGCTATACACAACTGAACATTACTGCGGCAGCCTTGAATAATTTCACATCACTAATTTATCTTGGCCTTTCGTTTTCTTTTGTATTTTGGAAGTCAGAACAAAATCTACGTTTCAATCGGCTTCAGGTTGCCTTCAAATAATTATTGCTGCAGAGGTCGATTCTTCAAGCTATAAATTTCAACAGCGGAAATCCCGATCGCAGGAAATAGAATAACGACAGAAAGAGCGCCTCTTTTTGCCCACCTTGAATTTACTGCGTTCAAATTTTTCGGTTGCCTGTTTATCGCTTATCAGAGATGATTTCACGCGTTCTCACTGTTCCTGGCGAAGGTGCAGAAACACTTTGATGCCGGTGCTTATGGTACCGGCTGCTCATTTCGACACAGTCAGCGCGTACACTTATTCCAAGACACGGGTGCAACGCTATGGCGGGGCTTCACAAGAGTACAGTCATGTCTTTTTTTTACTTCGTCTTCTTCCAACTGCTGCAAAAAAAAAATCTGTCTGCCCCAATAGAGCTTCAGTAAACCGGCGTGGCGCATATATATATATATATATATATATATATATGTATATATATATATATATATATATATATATATATATATATATATATATATATATATATATATATATATATATATATATATATATATATATATATATATATATATATGCAAAATATTCATAATTACTCGTATCTAATAAATAGTTACCCGAAATTTGTAGAAAGAGCGTAACAACACGACTTGATCTCTGCTTCGTCTGCAATATTTCGGCAAGGCATGAGACCACGTGATTATTTTTTTCCGGTTAGTGCAGCAACAAATGACGATTGATCTTTTCAAAACTGTTTCCAACCATGTAGATAGCTTGCAAGCAAACTGTTTACAAGCTCAAATCATAGCAGAACGCATTGTAGGGAATTTTATGTCGGGCAGCGCTCCGGACCAAATTCACTTCTTCCTCGTGATCCTTTAGCAATTTATTCTGCCGGAACAATTATCTGCTACATAAAGTTGGAGCAAAATAGAATATATTTCGTTTATTTTCTAAATTTCCGATTTCATTGAAAATGTTCTGCCCCGTTAAACACAAGGAGATCGTGTATAATAATACACAAAATATAACAGTGGCTGTTGCGAAATGGAAGCGAAATATTGCATTTGTTTTCAAATCAAGAAGCAGCAATTGAACTGGTTGGAACACACAGGTAAAGGACGGCAGCAGTCTTCTGATGCCTACTCGCGAGAAGAGCCGGCTTTTACAAGCTCCTCCTCTTTATTCTTATCCGCCGTTGCCTCATTCCTAACGTCTCTACGGAAGTACTCCTGTCCCGAGATTAGCGTTCGTGCTAACAATATACATTTTGATTGGATTTTTGTTTAGGAAGGCTCTGGAACAGGAGTGCGTTCCGGTGGTGCATTAGAGTGGGTAGTTCCTTAGCTGAGCCGCGCAGACATGAGTTGGAAAACACCCTCTATAATAAATCAGCAGGGGAAAAAAAATCTGGCTCTAAACTAATGATAGAGGTTTCAGAGTGAGAACGGCACTAATGGTATCGAAAGAAAAAATCAGATTAGAAGAGCAGGTTCTAATTACCTATGCAGGTGCTTACTATTTTTTATCTCTGTTCGTATATCCTTCATAAGACGGTGCTCGTTTTCTGAAAAACTTCTTTAACTGGATTTACAACCACCACTACTGTGAAAAACTGGAGTGTGTGCAGTCTACATGTGAGAGACTGATGGTGTTTTTTTGCTGGTGTGATTTCGATTGTTGCAGGTGTCCACAGGGCATAACGTGGAGACAGCAAATCATTGTCGAATTCCATCATACGCACTGGTGGCATACGTAAGGAACCGCCCTTTAGCGGAATAGTTACCCCCAGGTTTAATAATAGAAACGCCATGGACTATCAGCCGGACTGCGACCGCCGAGTGAGAAACGGTGAGCAGAAGTTGGAGGGGTGGAGGCAGATCTCTTCCGCCTTTCCGAGCCTAGACAATTGGTTGTACTCAACATGCCGCCGATGTCAGTGCAAGTCTAAGTCTTCTGGTAGTGGCATTTATTCCAGAGGCCTCCACTAAGGCACCCCTTCCTTAATTTCCTCCTTCACTCTCACCTTTATCGCCTTCCTTTACGGCGGGGTACGGGTATGCACCAAGGTGTGTGAGACAGTTATTCTTCCATTTTTCTTCGAAACCAATTTTAATAGAAAGTTTCACTGATCCGAAATGACGGCCACTGATAATATATCTTCTGTGGTCATATCCTTGATTTGCGAAAATTAGAGATCATACATGTACGTTCATCCAGTTAAGTTGAACCAGCCACACCATTCTCACTTATGTTCGCGATTGAGGCCTGCATTTGCCGACAAAACACAAACTTATGAAAAGTTGTCTCTTCAAATTACGTTGTCAGAATACATTAAATTTAATTGTCCTGTTTACGCAGAAAACTTACGTTTGCCCTTTAGCTTGCACACCCACTGTTAGTTGGCACTTAAAACGGCGGATGTTTATTTGTAACTCGGATAAATCAGCTGTATTCTTAATGTACTCTTTTGTCTTTAGCCCGAAAGACGTGGGTTCGATCCCGGCCGCGGCGGTCGAATTTCGATGGAGGTGAAATTCTAGAGGCCCGTGTGCTGTGCGATGTCAGTGCACGTAAAAGAACCCCAGGTGGTCGAAATTTCCGGAGCCCTTCACTACGGCGTCCCTCATAGCCTGAGTCGCTTTGGGACGTTAAATCCCCCATAAACCATAAAACCACAAATATTTTATCTTTAATTTTCCTTGTATGATTGGTGATGATTTGCATACTTTCTAAATTTACTCATACGTTGTATTTTTCTGGATATCACTCATAGTGAAGGTGTGCACGTTTGCTTTTATATGGGCCTTGACTGCCAATGTTTTTTTTTGTGCTTGCACGGTTATCAGCATAATTAGCCCGACTACGCCAACTGCAGGACAAAGCCTCTCCCGTGCTTGCCAAATTAACCCTATGGATAACTGCGGCCACCCTATGCCTGCAAGATTTCTAATCTGATCCCTTCACCTAAATTACTGCCGCCCCCTGTGTCCCTTGCCTCCTGTTAGAATACACTCTGTTGCCCTTAAGGAGCAGCGGTTATCTTTCCATCGCATTACATGCCCCGCTTAAAACCATTTCGTCCTTTTGTATATTCGTCGCATTTCATACAAATTCCGAACATCCATTAGTTTTTATGAAGTACTTATGCATATTAATCTGCTCATATACAATAATGATTTAAAAATTTAAATATGAAGTGGTGATCGGAAATACGTAGAGTTTTAGTAGAACGAAGTGCGAGTGCCTTTCTCTTATGTACGCCGCCGCGGTTTCAGCGTAGTTGCGGTGATCGGCTGTGGCTTCCATCTCGGCGGCGGTGGTCTCATTTTGACGGGTCAGAAATAATGGAGGCCCTTAGATTGCGCGATGTCAGTGTACGTTGAAGAAGCCCATGCGATCGCAATATCCGGAGCCCTCCACTACGGAGTTCCTCATTACGCTAGTTGCTTCCGAACTTAAGCCCCATAAACAAAACAAAATTTGCATGCATCGAAGCAATATAACAAGCGTGCGGCCTAAAAAGCTAAGGGTGGCCACGAAACAGGATTAGCGCGTTGTGATGGCATATGTCCTGCACAGAGCTTCAAATAGGGCGCTAACATCGGACACCGCCGCAGACATCGTGTTTTCTTTTTTCACATAGTGGCGAAATCTGCTGGCCACTTCCGACTGCTATCAAAGATTCATTTTCAAGAAAGGCAGCACAAATTGCAGCATTGACCTTGCGCACACTACATCATAAGGCTCAATGTCCTCGATTAAAAAGTGTGCTGTTAGTTTGAGTGGTTGTCGATGTGGTGAATTTGCTCATTGTCCATGTCCTGTTTGTTATTTAGCATCAGTTTGCTTTAGTGAAATGTACTGAATGGTATGGCATTTGTGAACCGTTGCACTAAAATGTTGCCGAACGCGGAGGAATGAGAATATGATTTTCCCTAACGTGCTCTTGTTATCAACTTTCATTCCAGAGGCTCTATCCAGTCCCGAGGACATTCCCCTTCATTCTGTTCTACCATCGCCGTCGACCACTGAACTCGGAAATGTAGACCACACAAATTGGGAGCACCTGGGACCTTCGCTGGATACCAATGACGAAAATTCTGTCGGGTATATGAGCCCTGACTTGACAGAAAAGCCGTTCAGATGCGTCTTCTGTCCCTACACTTCTACGAATTATGACGAATTTGTGAGGCACATCGACTCGCATGACGCAGTAGCAAAATTTGAATGCCGCCTTTGCACAACGGCGTTTCAGACGTCCCACGACCTTGAAATGCATATGTCATGTCACGCTCGGGAGAAAAGATTCAAATGTGACCAGTGCCCCTTTGCAGCTGTTTCACGTAGCAAGGTAGATGAGCACAAGCGTTCCCACACTGGCGAAAGACCTTACAAGTGTGACCAGTGCCCCTTTGCAACTGTTTCACGTAACAAGCTAGATGAGCACAAGCGTTCCCACACTGGCGAAAGACCTTACAAGTGTGACCAGTGCCCCTTTGCAGCTGTTTCACGTAGCAAGGTAGATGAGCACAAGCGTTCCCACACTGGCGAAAGACCTTACAAGTGTGACCAGTGCCCCTTTGCAACTGTTTCACGTAACAAGCTAGATGAGCACAAGCGTTCCCACACTGGCGAAAGACCTTACAAGTGTGACCAGTGCCCCTTTGCAACTGTTTCACGTAACAAGCTAGATAAGCACAAGCGTTCCCACACTGGCGAAAGACCTTACAAGTGTGACCAGTGCCCCTTTGCAACTGTTTCACGTAACAAGCTAGATGAGCACAAGCGTTCCCACACTGGCGAAAGACCTTACAAGTGTGACCAGTGCCCCTTTGCAGCTGTTTCACGTAGCAAGGTAGATGAGCACAAGCGTTCCCACACTGGCGAAAGACCTTACAAGTGTGACCAGTGCCCCTTTGCAACTGTTTCACGTAACAAGCTAGATGAGCACAAGCGTTCCCACACTGGCGAAAGACCTTACAAGTGTGACCAGTGCCCCTTTGCAACTGTTTCACGTAACAAGCTAGATGAGCACAAGCGTTCCCACACTGGCGAAAGACCTTACAAGTGTGACCAGTGCCCCTTTGCAGCTGTTTCACGTAGCAAGGTAGATGAGCACAAGCGTTCCCACACTGGCGAAAGACCTTACAAGTGTGACCAGTGCCCCTTTGCAACTGTTTCACGTAACAAGCTAGATGAGCACAAGCGTTCCCACACTGGCGAAAGACCTTACAAGTGTGACCAGTGCCCCTTTGCAACTGTTTCACGTAACAAGCTAGATGAGCACAAGCGTTCCCACACTGGCGAAAGACCTTACAAGTGTGACCAGTGCCCCTTTGCAACTGTTTCACGTAACAAGCTAGATGAGCACAAGCGTTCCCACACTGGCGAAAGACCTTACAAGTGTGACCAGTGCCCCTTTGCAGCTGTTTCACGTAGCAAGGTAGATGAGCACAAGCGTTCCCACACTGGCGAAAGACCTTACAAGTGTGACCAGTGCCCCTTTGCAACTGTTTCACGTAACAAGCTAGATGAGCACAAGCGTTCCCACACTGGCGAAAGACCTTACAAGTGTGACCAGTGCCCCTTTGCAACTGTTTCACGTAACAAGCTAGATGAGCACAAGCGTTCCCACACTGGCGAAAGACCTTACAAGTGTGACCAGTGCCCCTTTGCAACTGTTTCACGTAACAAGCTAGATGAGCACAAGCGTTCCCACACTGGCGAAAGACCTTACAAGTGTGACCAGTGCCCCTTTGCAGCTGTTTCACGTAGCAAGGTAGATGAGCACAAGCGTTCCCACACTGGCGAAAGACCTTACAAGTGTGACCAGTGCCCCTTTGCAACTGTTTCACGTAACAAGCTAGATGAGCACAAGCGTTCCCACACTGGCGAAAGACCTTACAAGTGTGACCAGTGCCCCTTTGCAACTGTTTCACGTAACAAGCTAGATGAGCACAAGCATTCCCACACTGGCGAAAGACCTTACAAGTGTGACCAGTGCCCCTTTGCAACTGTTTCACGTAACAAGCTAGATGAGCACAAGCGTTCCCACACTGGCGAAAGACCTTACAAGTGTGACCAGTGCCCCTTTGCAACTGTTTCACGTAACAAGCTAGATGAGCACAAGCGTTCCCACACTGGCGAAAGACCTTACAAGTGTGACCAGTGCCCCTTTGCAACTGTTTCACGTAACAAGCTAGATGAGCACAAGCGTTCCCACACTGGCGAAAGACCTTACAAGTGTGACCAGTGCCCCTTTGCAACTGTTTCACGTAACAAGCTAGATGAGCACAAGCGTTCCCACACTGGCGAAAGACCTTACAAGTGTGACCAGTGCCCCTTTGCAGCTGTTTCACGTAGCAAGGTAGATGAGCACAAGCGTTCCCACACTGGCGAAAGACCTTACAAGTGTGACCAGTGCCCCTTTGCAACTGTTTCACGTAACAAGCTAGATGAGCACAAGCGTTCCCACACTGGCGAAAGACCTTACAAGTGTGACCAGTGCCCCTTTGCAACTGTTTCACGTAACAAGCTAGATGAGCACAAGCGTTCCCACACTGGCGAAAGACCTTACAAGTGTGACCAGTGCCCCTTTGCAACTGTTTCACGTAACAAGCTAGATGAGCACAAGCGTTCCCACACTGGCGAAAGACCTTACAAGTGTGACCAGTGCCCCTTTGCAGCTGTTTCACGTAGCAAGGTAGATGAGCACAAGCGTTCCCACACTGGCGAAAGACCTTACAAGTGTGACCAGTGCCCCTTTGCAACTGTTTCACGTAACAAGCTAGATGAGCACAAGCGTTCCCACACTGGCGAAAGACCTTACAAGTGTGACCAGTGCCCCTTTGCAACTGTTTCACGTAACAAGCTAGATGAGCACAAGCATTCCCACACTGGCGAAAGACCTTACAAGTGTGACCAGTGCCCCTTTGCAACTGTTTCACGTAACAAGCTAGATGAGCACAAGCGTTCCCACACTGGCGAAAGACCTTACAAGTGTGACCAGTGCCCCTTTGCAACTGTTTCACGTAACAAGCTAGATGAGCACAAGCGTTCCCACACTGGCGAAAGACCTTACAAGTGTGACCAGTGCCCCTTTGCAACTGTTTCACGTAACAAGCTAGATGAGCACAAGCGTTCCCACACTGGCGAAAGACCTTACAAGTGTGACCAGTGCCCCTTTGCAACTGTTTCACGTAACAAGCTAGATGAGCACAAGCGTTCCCACACTGGCGAAAGACCTTACAAGTGTGACCAGTGCCCCTTTGCAACTGTTTCACGTAACAAGCTAGATGAGCACAAGCGTTCCCACACTGGCGAAAGACCTTACAAGTGTGACCAGTGCCCCTTTGCAACTGTTTCACGTAACAAGCTAGATGAGCACAAGCGTTCCCACACTGGCGAAAGACCTTACAAGTGTGACCAGTGCCCCTTTGCAACTGTTTCACGTAACAAGCTAGATGAGCACAAGCGTTCCCACACTGGCGAAAGACCTTACAAGTGTGACCAGTGCCCCTTTGCAACTGTTTCACGTAACAAGCTAGATGAGCACAAGCGTTCCCACACTGGCGAAAGACCTTACAAGTGTGACCAGTGCCCCTTTGCAACTGTTTCACGTAACAAGCTAGATGAGCACAAGCGTTCCCACACTGGCGAAAGACCTTACAAGTGTGACCAGTGCCCCTTTGCAACTGTTTCACGTAACAAGCTAGATGAGCACAAGCGTACGCACACGGGTGAAAAACCCTACAAGTGTGACAAGTGCGTTTATGCAGCGGCTAGAAGTGCGGCCCTAGCTCAGCACAGGCGTATACACACAGGAGAAAAACGCTTCAAATGTGGACTGTGTTCCTATTGGGCGATACACAAAAGGTCAATTTGACCGTCACATGCGTACGCATCGATGAGCTGAGGGCATTCACTGTACTCTATGTTCATTCGTGTGTTCAAGCACTGAGAGCCTCAAACACCACATCTGCGGACAGGGGGATTGAATTCTTCATAAATACGCGCGTGTGATAATAACGCTGAACCGTGGCATAGGTCCCTCCACAGAAATAATTATCTATTGTTTGCAGACACACGAGACATATTAGGTTACATACACAGGCGACATGTAATAGATCCTATGTACAGTTTATATCGCCATTTGTGAGCAAATTTCTTACCATGAGGCGGCGGAAGCTTGTGCTATGTAGGTTCAAGTCGCTGAAGTCTTAGCAATGCGGGTTATTTTAGGAGGAGACACAGCGCATAAGTGCTACGATTTTTTTTTGCCGAACAGCCCGGTGGCGTGCATTATGGAAAAACTCGAGCCCAATAAAATGGGGACTGCGAATACTATGGGCGCTCAGCGTAAGCTCTTTCATTGCTTAATAGTGCAAGTTGTAGCAAAATATGAAATTTTATCCCAGCCAATTACCCCAGCAATGGTGCCTCAAACCGTATCTTCAAAGAAGACATAAACAATAGGTGAAAGGCAAATCTGTTGCGCCCTCTTTACGTGTCGTACTAAAGATGCCACAACATTTTTGACATGAGCTACTTGGATTTGCCTCTGTGCTTCGTATTTACAATTCAACATTTTGTATATTCCTTCCCATTCCAAGAAAATGTTAGCAACTTCTTTGAGTCTTTGATAGAACCTGGACTTCGATCGCTGTTCTTCAAGCGTCCACCACGATCTATCCGGGGCATTTATTGCTTACCACATGCGGTGAGATAACGTGCAAGGCATCAAACATTTTGCGCTCCTGATGTTCAACCAGCTGAAATTTTGACAAGCCGCTACGGAGGAGACGTGGATCTTTGAGCCGCCGCCGAGCCTGGTTACAATTTCTCGTCTCTCGAAGGAAACATTATTTCGCATGTGCAAAAAATGGTATTGATGCGCGAAATATCATACTTATCAGACCGGCCTTGTCCATCGCATGCCTTTATTCAGCAAGGCTTCATGATCTTTCATGACGCGACAATACGTAAAAAAGCTTTTGTTCGAATAATTGAAACTTCGAAGTCATTGAGCATCGGCACCTTTTTCCATATTGCTGGGCGCATGTATGTGTATCACTCGCAAGTGCATCAGGTGCAGTGTGCTGAGGAGGCTCTAATCGAGGAAAGGAAAGCGACGCAAAAATGGTCGACACTTGCGTGGGCACTGAACATGAACGGGTGCAAATTGTGAATTCGTCCGCTTTTGTTGTAATCGAGGCCATCAAAATTTATATATATATATATATATATATATATATATATATATATATATATATATATATATATATAGCAAACGAAGCTTTCTTGATCATGGTACGTATATTCTGCAAGCTCGCAGAGAGTTCATTTATTTGGAACGTAACTTATAAGCACATGACAATGGACCTGGCCGCTTGGACAATTGAATTAGAACGAATCATGGTCTGGGCAGAGCAGCAGCGCAACCTATCGAGGAATCTGGTGCGTGGCGCAATTGTGCCCGATCATTTGTTTTATAACAATACTAATGGAAAACCTTTCACACACATAAATCACGAACAAGCCGATCGATATAAAACCACAGTAGCTCCGGCTTGTAACACAATCTGGACATGTCGAAGCATAAAAAGGATCAAAATATAAACAAAAAGAAGCGGGCGCTTGCAACCAATTTGCAGGACAGCAGATAGGCGGCCAAGTAGCAGCCTATATCTTTTCGTCCCCTCCCCACACCCGTCCATCGCATCTGAACGGCTTTTCTGTCAACTCAGGGCTCATATACCCGACAGAATTTTCGTCATTGGTATCCAGCGAAGGTCCCAGGTGCTCCCAATTTGTGTGGTCTACATTTCCGAGTTCAGTGGTCGACGGCGATGGTAGAACAGAATGAACGGGAATGTCCCCGGGACTGGATAGAGCCTCTGGAATGAAAGTTGATAGCAAGAGCACGTTAGCGAAAATCAGATATTCTCGTTCCTCCGCGTTCGGCAACATTTTAGTGCAACGGTTGACAAATGCCATACCATTCAGTACATTTCACTAAAGCAAACTGATGCTAAATAACAAACAGGACATGGACAATGAGCAAATTCACCACATCGACAACCACTCAAACTAACAGCACACTTTTTAATCGAGGACATTGAGCCTTATGATGTAGTGTGCGCAAGGTCAATGCTGCAATTTGTGCTGCCTTTCTTGAAAATGAATCTTTGATAGCAGTCGGAAGTGGCCAGCAGATTTCGCCACTATGTGAAAAAAGAAAACACGATGTCTGCGGCGGTGTCCGATGTTAGCGCCCTATTTGAAGCTCTGTGCAGGACATATGCCATCACAACGCGCTAATCCTGTTTCGTGGCCACCCTTAGCTTTTTATGCCGCACACTTGTTAAATTGCTTCGAATCATACAAGTTTTGTTTTGTCCATGGGGCTGAAGTTCGGAAGCAACTAGCGTAATGAGGAACTCCGTAGTGGAGGGCTCCGGATATTGCGATCACATGGGCTTCTTTAACGTACACTGACATCGCGCAATCTAAGGGCCTCCATTATTTCTGACCCGTCAAAATGAGACCACCGCCGCCGAGATGGAAGACACAGCCGATCACCGTAACTACGCTGAAACCGCGGCGGCGTACATAAGAGAAAGGCACTCGCACTTCGTTCTACTAAAACGCTTCGTATTTCCGATCACCACTTCATATTTAAATTTTTAAATCAATATTGTATATGAGCAGATTAATATGCATAAGTACTTCATAAAAAACTAATGGACGTTCAAAATTTGTATGAAATGCGACGAATATACAAAAGGACGAAATGGTTTTAAGCGGGGCATGTAATGCGATGGAAAGATAACTGCTGCTCCTTAAGGGCAACAAAGTGTATTCTAACCGGAGGCAAGGGCCACAGGGGGCGGCAGTAATTTAGGTGAAGGGATCAGATTAGAAATCTTGCAGGCATAGGGTGGCCGCAGTTATCCATAGGGTTAATTTGGCAAGCACGGGAGAGGCTTTGTCCTGCAGTTGGCGTAGTCGGGCTAATTATGCTGATAACCAAGCAAGCCCCAAAAAAAACCATTGGCAGTCAAGGCCCATTAAAAAGCAAACGTGCACACTGTCACTATGAGTGATATCCAGAAAAATACAACGTATGAGTAGATTTAGAAAGTATGCAAATCATCACCAATCATACAAGGAAAATTAAAGATAAAAGATTTGTGGTTTTATGGTTTATGGGGGATTTAACGTCCCAAAGCGACTCAGGCTGTGAGGGATGCCGTAGTGAAGGGCTCCGGAAATTTCGACCACCTGGGGTTCTTTTACGTGCACTGACATCGCACAGCACACGGGCCTCTAGAATTTCACCTCCATCGAAATTCGACCGCCGCGGCCGGGATCAAACCCACGTCTTTCGGGCTAAAGACAAAAGAGTACATTAAGAATACAGCTGATTTATCCGAGTTACAAATAAACATCCGCCGTTTTAAGTGCCAACTAACAGTGGGTGTGCAAGCTAAAGGGCAAACGTAAGTTTTCTGCGTAAACAGGACAATTAAATTTAATGTATTCTGACAACGTAATTTGAAGAGACAACTTTTCATAAGTTTGTTTTGTCGGCAAATGCAGGCCTCAATCGCGAACATAAGTGAGAATGGTGTGGCTGGCTCAACTTAACTGGATGAACGTACATGTACGATCTCTAATTTTCGCAAATCAAGGATATGACCACAGAAGATATATTATCAGTGGCCGTCATTTCGGATCAGTGAAACTTTCTATTAAAATTGGTTTCGAAGAAAAATGGAAGAATAACTGTCTCACACACCTTGGTGCATACCCGTACCCCGCCGTAAAGGAAGGCGATAAAGGTGAGAGTGAAGGAGGAAATTAAGGAAGGGGTGCCTTAGTGGAGGCCTCTGGAATAAATGCCACTACCAGAAGACTTAGACTTGCACTGACATCGGCGGCATGTTGAGTACAACCAATTGTCTAGGCTCGGAAAGGCGGAAGAGATCTGCCTCCACCCCTCCAACTTCTGCTCACCGTTTCTCACTCGGCGGTCGCAGTCCGGCTGATAGTCCATGGCGTTTCTATTATTAAACCTGGGGGTAACTATTCCGCTAAAGGGCGGTTCCTTACGTATGCCACCAGTGCGTATGATGGAATTCGACAATGATTTGCTGTCTCCACGTTATGCCCTGTGGACACCTGCAACAATCGAAATCACACCAGCAAAAAAACACCATCAGTCTCTCACATGTAGACTGCACACACTCCAGTTTTTCACAGTAGTGGTGGTTGTAAATCCAGTTAAAGAAGTTTTTCAGAAAACGAGCACCGTCTTATGAAGGATATACGAACAGAGATAAAAAATAGTAAGCACCTGCATAGGTAATTAGAACCTGCTCTGCTAATCTGATTTTTTCTTTCGATACCATTAGTGCCGTTCTCACTCTGAAACCTCTATCATTAGTTTAGAGCCAGATTTTTTTTCCCCTGCTGATTTATTATACAGGGTGTTTTCCAACTCATGTCTGCGCGGCTCAGCTAAGGAACTACCCACTCTAATGCACCACCGGAACGCACTCCTGTTCCAGAGCCTTCCTAAACAAAAATCCAATCAAAATGTATATTTTTAGCACGAACGCTAATCTCGGGACAGGAGTACTTCCGTAGAGACGTTAGGGATGAGGCAACGGCGGATAAGAATAAAGAGGAGGAGCTTGTAAAAGCCGGCTCTTCTCGCGAGTAGGCATCAGAAGACTGCTGCCGTCCTTTACCTGTGTGTTCCAACCAGTTCAATTGCTGCTTCTTGATTTGAAAACAAATGCAATATTTCGCTTCCATTTCGCAACAGCCACTGTTATATTTTGTGTATTATTATACACGATCTCCTTGTGTTTAACGGGGCAGAACATTTTCAATCAAATCGGAAATTTAGAAAATAAACGAAATATATTCTATTTTGCTCCAACTTTATGTAGCACATAATTGTTCCGGCAGAATAAATTGCTAAAGGATCACGAGGAAGAAGTGAATTTGGTCCGGAGCGCTGCCCGATATAAAATTCCCTACAATGCGTTCTGCTATGAATTGAGCTTGTAAACAGTTTGCTTGCAAGCTATCTACATGGTTGGAAACAGTTTTGAAAAGATCAATCGTCATTTATTGCTGCACTAACCGGAAAAAAATGATCACGTGGTCTCATGCCTTGCCGAAATATTGCAGACGAAGCAGAGATCAAGTCGTGTTGTTACGCTCTTTCTACAAATTTCGGGTAACTATTTATTAGATACGAGTAATTATGAATATTTTGTATATATATATATATATATATATATATATATATATATATATATATATATATATATATATATATATATATATATATATATATATATGCGCCACGCCGGTTTACTGAAGCTCTATTGGGGCAGACAGATTTTTTTTTTTGCAGCAGTTGGAAGAAGACGAAGTAAAAAAAAGACATGACTGTACTCTAAATTCGGTAAGGTTGCTTTGGGTACCAGGTCACATGGGCTTTCACTTAAATGAGGTTGCAGATTCCTTAGCAAGAGCCTCTCTCAGCGGCCCAATTGTTGCTGTCCTACCATCGTGTGCATATACAGCTGCGGTGAGGTTTCGCAGCTACACAATATTTCAGGAATCTGCTGCCTCGGCTCTTACATCGTCTCCCGAATATCAGCATCTTCTGCATCCTTGGAGTAGCAAAGACTGGCGCTCACGCAGACTAGAGGTCTCTTTCACGCGCTTGCGTTGCCGGGTTCCCCTTCTAAATTTCTACCTTCACAGATCTGGCCTGGCAGCTTCCCCACTTTGCCCTTTTTGTGCCGAACCTGAGACAATAGATCACTTCCTGCTGTTCTGCCGCCGCTTTTCTCATTTGAGGAAGCGTCTTTTGCAAATTCCATTTCATCAACTGGGCTTGCCTGTGTCTTCCGCGGTTGTTCTTTCCATTGGCGCTTCTTTGCTTGGACGAAGCGACAGGAGTGTGCGCTCTGCTGTGCAAAATTTTCTTCAAGAAACGCAGCGACTCCCATTCTAATTTCTTTTTCCTGATCTCTGTCAGTAAGACATTGCAACATTACAGGCATTGTGTACTATTATGCACATTAAGCAATTGTCCCGTCTTCGATCTCCAAGTTAACTGGACCCCTTTCCTTCCCTCTTCCAATCTATCAGACTACATACTATTACCACTCCTTTTCCCGTCAAAAATTTCCTGTATCCAGTAATTAACCGCCTGTGTCTTGGCCACTCCCCCGTAGTGGGTATGTGCCAGCAACGTCTGAGGCCTTCCTTCCTTCCTTCCTTCTTGTGAAGCCCCGCCATAGCGTTGCACCCGTGTCTTGGTATAAGTGTACGCGCTGACTGTGTCGAAGTGAGCAGCCGGTACCATAAGCACCGGCATCAAAGTTTTTCTGCACCTTCGCCAGGAACAGTGAGAACGCGTGAAATCGTCTCTGATAAGCAATAAACAGGCAACCGAAAAATTTGAACGCAGTAAATTCAAGGTGGGCAAAAAGAGGCGCTCTTTCTGTCGTTATTCTATTTCCTGCGATCGGGATTTCCGCTGTTGAAATTTATAGCTTGAAGAATCGACCTCTGCAGCAATAATTATTTGAAGGCAACCTGAAGCCGATTGAAAAGTAGATTTTGTTCTGACTTCCAAAATACAAAAGAAAACGAAAGGCCAAGATAAATTAGTGATGTGAAATTATTCAAGGCTGCCGCAGTAATGTTCAGTTGTGTATAGCACCGCGTACATCTTCGAAGTCGGTGGCGCCCGCTGACATCGACGCGTTCAGCACAAATTATTACTTCATTGAAATATCAGCTGGGAATGTTAAAATACTGTAGAGCAGAGTGCACGAGATTCATTTTGTATTTTGAAAGCTTTCTGAAATTTTGATCGGTCGGAAAACTATTCTCTAATTTCAATAAACCACTTGAGCGTAAAGAAAATCCGGTTGGTCTTTGTTATAACAACGTTGAAGGGAACCAGAAGTTCCGTCGTTGTAACCAGTGTTTGCAAACCTTCCAAGGACAATCGTCTTTGTTATATAATTTCGTGGTAAGCTGTTACGTTACATGAGGATCGATTGTAATACTATCCTCGCGCAGGTATTCTAAGGTAAAGATACGACCAGGTGGTATTTAAAATTATCTTGGATTGCGTAAGTGGAAGAAAAAGCATAACCAGAGACAGCGTATCTCATTTTCTAACACCAGTTCAAGTTGTCTGTTACCACGGCACATTTTGTACTGGGGTCCTATCTGTCTAAACATTTATTCGTACACTGCTAAGCTGTCACGCTTTTGCGGAATCACATGCCTATGGATCTGCGAATGCTTGCAGCCCACCGGGTGTTTACGTACCCTTTAACACAAGGCTCCTGTAATCTTGATTTGTTTCAGAACAATTTAGGCAAAAGACAGGTCTGCATAACATGAAATTCGCACCTGTCCATCCGCAGCCAGAAGAAAAAAAGCACGTGCGTATATCAAAGGGGAAAAAATTCGTCGCTTGATGCAGATCACTGAACACCAGCGTCAGTAAATGTAATACAAACAAACGCTTTTTTTCTTTCACACTTTGAAACAATGCTGTTCTCAGGCACACATTGATCACTTATGCTGGAGTGACTGGTGCACTACAAAAATGTAGGCGTTCTTCTCAATACGTTTTTGTGTACAAGTCTTAAATTTGTCAGCTTTTAAATCTGGTCGTACACTATTCCCGAAAGATGAAATGATTAAAACAGGAAGTTGCTCACGTATCCCACTTGCGAATTAAGCGCTTCACAAAAGTGGGCGAGCTTTTACTAGTTTGGACGTTGGGAAAGGGCGGTTAGAACTTTCTAATAATAGCGTGTACACGCGAAAAAGCGTCAAGACTTTTTTCTTTCACTTTCTACTGCAGGTTCAAAGTATGCATGCCTAAGAATCTGCTTGCATGCATAGGTCTGGCGGCAGAATACCTCGAACACGAATCAGAACATCAAACGGGCCGCATATTTCAGGAGGCTTCCACCGTTTTGTGCAGTCTTTGTCAGAAGCCGTTGCACAGAAATCGTAACTGCGGATGAAATTTCTTGGCACACCAGTGCGGAGCAAAAAAAATGTAGTCGGCCGCAAGTGGAAAACAAATGACGCGAAAGATGTGAGCGGTGAATAGCTGCGGTACTCACACGTGGGCTCCTCAAGATTTCTTCCTTGGTGTCCTGATGCCGCCTGGTCCTTAAACGACAAATGAGCGCTGCACGACACGTAAAAGCTGCGCGAGTACGTAATGGCTATCGAGCCGCTGGACACTGCTGCAAAAGCGACCGGTTCGAATGTGCCACCCTCCTGACATGGCAAGGTCACGCCCATGCGGCGTTGCATTTCATGTGTCGCCACTTAGTGGGGTCTATGTAAACCGAAAGGCGGCGCTGCATGTATGCCAATTGTGGTTTATCGACACTGTTTAGAAAAGTAGATTGTGAGCGGGTAGAAGTAACCAGGCGAAGGTTATCCGATTGGTTGCTCATATCAAGACAAGAGTAAATTTTCACAAGTCGTGGCTAGGTGGCTTGAACCACCGCCATATTTGAAGGGTTCAGCCTTATCAACCCATCCATTCTTTCATCTGAATCACTATTTTTTAAATTGAACAAAGTGCCCATCTCTGAAAATCGAGCGCCTCAGTGTGTTCAAAAGACGTACATTAGCTGCGTCCGTATTGTTAGCAAAGTTGGTATATATGCTGAGACGTGATTTCTGTCGAAAACTTGTTAACAATATTAGCCTTGAAAATCCTAGTGAAGTGCAATTCAGAGTCGCTTGCCGATTGGGCTATGCTGTAAATTGGTTTGAACGAAAAAGCCTGTTGAGTTGCACCTTCCCCACACAAAAAAAGAGACTTTAAGGTAAATCGCTTTTATAAGCTAGAAGAATGTGGCGTATTGAAACGGGCAACTCTTAAACAACTAGCTTCATAATCGTAGTGTGAGTTTGATTTCTTTTCATATCTGCGGTATTCCCGCGAAGTACATTCTGAATGCCTCGGGACCGGTGCAGGTTAAGCTCTTTCTTGATAAAATGCGCTGCTTGCGCAGTTTTTATCTAGTATACATGCTCCTAGAGTGCAATACTGACCGCAATACATCAGAAAAACTGCTTTTAATACCATCAGCTAATCCCATAAAAATTGTATTCCTGATAAAGACATAAGCTGCTAACCAAAAGATACTTGATACTGTAGCGTGCATGTATTTATACGTAATTGAAGTCATCGATATTAATATCATTGGTAACATCGTTACCTAAGTGCGAATCCTAAGAGAGATCCTGACTAAATAACATTAAACCCAAAGCTGTTCATAAATGTTTTCGTTTCTTGGTGCAGAATTTAGTCGGCTGCCTCTGCATTTGTCCTCTACTAAATGGTAGAAGCTACTGCGGTTTAGAGAGCCAGTTATTTTCCAAGCACAGGGATTAACAGGACGTTTGAAGCCGAATTTCCTCCGTTCGAAGCGGGAAGATATCCAACAAAAACAAGAGGTGTTAGTTTTCCATAAACTTAAATAACCTTGATGATAATGGATGTTTTAATGTTACCTTTTCAGGACTATATTAAATAACAGCACGTATTGAAACCACTGGTCCAGAAGAGGCACGCGATACGGCCGCGTATCAGAGAAGGTGATAACAAGAGCCCGACAACAGGAGCTGTCGAGCACGTGTACCTGTTGTCTTTCTTGACGGTGCATTTTCCAAAAGAATTAGAATGAAGCATTGCTGAGTCGGGTCGAGGATCCTGCGAAGTGGATTTGCTCTAGTGCCTCATGAGAATAGCTTGTACTTCAGCAGTATCGCAGTGCTTTTTCCGCTTTAACATGTGGTTCAACGCAAGAGGCCGCCGTGTACTGGGCGCATTTTTACAGGTTTTCTCGCGCGTGAGTGCGGCCATCCTTCGTAACGTCTGAAAAGGAGGCTGACGAGCAGAGTTTCCAGGCGAACGGCTGTAGGTTCCTTGGGTGGTCTGCTGGCGACGGCCAGTCTGGTACTCTCCAGATGATAAGGATGGCATTTGGTAGTTCTATTAAATCCTCTACTACGCCCGTCTTCTTCCGTCTGCTTCATGAAATGCAATGACATAGTGTTGGCCTCTGCACACACAGCGGCAGTTCCCTCTTTGTGAACAGCTATTCCGGATTACATATTTTCAGTGTTCGTGTTCTCTCGCGTACTTCTATTCCAAATGACACTTTCAGGGGCAGCAAAGGTTAATCAAAGCTGAAAAATTGCGACTAAGGAGAGCAATTGAGGGATATGCTAAAAATAGTGTCCTACGTCATTCAGTGTTCCTAAGTGGTGTCTTAACATTTGGTCCTTGAAACCTGCACAAAGCTGCCTCTTCCTGCAGATACTCTTATCGCTGGAGAAACGTCGTCTGCGTGGACAGGCGTTCGACTTTGCTCGCAAAATGACTAAAACTGCTCAGGCATGCCTCTATTTATGCTGGGAACGTTCAGCTATTATTCTTGCAATGCCGCTGTCGATAAGAAATTCATTTTGCTTTGTGTGTATCTGCCGTATTCTGGCACGCTTGCAACGATCACATGAACGCTTCACATCGAGCGATAAGATACCGTCGTCAATCAAGCATCACGGCAGCTACTTTCACAGCTGTGCATACAAACGGTAGTAGCCTCGAAGCCCTTTACCGTATGTGGCACGGCAGACCATGTGTCGACGACAGTCAGTTCGAGATTGCACACGAAAACCTAAATACGGCGGAGTCACGGACTGCAGATAGCTCCTCAGTAGAGAACCAGGGTTTTGTACAAATTAAATGAAAATGGCGTATGGTCGGATTATTTATTTTATATTATCTAAGAACATTTTATGAAACGTATCCTTAGCCTTCCGCCGAGTCTACAACACCAGATAACAGGATGAACAGTTAGAAATATATGAAGAACGCCAGGGCTGTAGAAAGAGGTGGACTGAGAGGTTAAATCGGCAAGAATCGGGTGACGAAAGTGGGAGGCTGGGGTATAACAGCGGACGCTGGAGCGTTTTAGACTCTGTTTAACCATTCCGACCTATTCGAGTCGGATTCAGGCGACGGAGGTCTGTGGGGAGGAAAAACAAAGGATAGGTTGCTGATATCATTATGCTTTTTTTATGACGCAAAAGCACCTGCGACCAAATAGCGCCATGACACAAGGTATTTTTATTTGCTCTAGGTGGGGTCGAAGACTCATTTACCAAGCACTTCACCCTGATCAAGCCGAGCACCAGGCCAGTGGAAGCTTGCACCTATTGTATCACTGGTGTGTACCCGGCGACACTGGGATCGAACCACGCACCTCCGGCATGACAGGCGGAGGCTCAGCCACTAGGCCGCCGCTGCGGTGCAAGAGATATGTCGCTGGTGGGCCGTCTATCTACTTGATGATGATGATGATGGTGTCCTCAGGCTGAATCCTATAATGCATATGCGTTCTTCTTCTTCGTCCTCTTAAGACATGGCACATACCCACATGAGGGGATTGGCCAAGGAAGTGCCTGCTTCTTTTTTCTTCTTATCCTTTACATTTTTTCTCATCTGGTACCTGCAACATTTGTGCTTCGGTAGACTGTGTTGTTGCTCAAAGCACACTATGATTGTTTCGCTTTCCCAGCCTGCCAGGCGCGATGTCGTGTTTATAAGTTAGGTTTCACACTTATGCAATGGCTGCGAGATCGCGGAATATTTGTGCCAAGATCGTAAATGTGCACCTTGTGATATCTACAAACGCTGATGGCCTGCATTACGAAAAAAGCGGCCAAATTGCCAATTGTCAGGAGACCGTGTTCACACCCCGCATAATTTTCCTCCATTTTTCTGTCGCGTTCCATCGCTTGATTACTGTCGCGTCAGCACGCAGTGCAGCTGGTGCACTCGTCAATGATGCGCATGCACGCGTGCAGAAAAATGAAATAAGACGCCGATGATCAATGACTTGCAAGTTTTAACTACTCATCAAAAGTTTTGATACGTGTTGTCTAGTCAGTGAAGATCAGGGGGCCTTGCTAAAGAAAAGCATGCGATAAACAAGGCTTTACGGACAAGTATGACATTTAGCTCAGCAATAGCATATAGCATTCTTAAGCAGTTGCTAAATGTTTCTCTGATGAATGGAAAAATCTAACCGGCTCGGTGTTGGCTCAAATATGCACATCTACACTGTAGCGGATTGCCAAATGTTTCATCTGGCTCAGCATTAGGTGCGCAAAATGTTTGATGCGTTGCTCTTACATTTCGTTACCTCACCGCAATTGACACGAAATAAATGCGCCGAATAGACCGGGGTGGACGCTTGAAGAACGGCGATGGAAATCCGAATTTCATTAATGATTCATAGAAGTTGCTAAGACGTTCTTTGGATGCGGAAGGAATATACAAAATGTTAAACTGTAAATGCGAAGCACTGTTGTAAATCTATGTAGCTCAGGTCGAAAGTGTTGTGGCATCTTTAGTGCGACACGCGAAGGGGACGCAACGGATTTGCCTTTTACCTTCGCCTTATAAAATGTCTATGAATGAATGGTTCCAGGCCCCCCTGCCGGCGTTCTTTGGTGGGGATGAACTCCCATGCTTTGCCACAAGTTGCACTCTGCACCAATGGTATGACCAGACTGCACTTTGTTGGTACCAACTTTTGCCAAAATGCACCCTGCCTGCTTGTTCGAGAAAAAAAAACCGAGGCACGTGATGCGCTGTGTCTACGGCTAAAATTACATGCACTAATAATACGTCAACGACTCGAACCTACAAAGCTCTTGCTTCCAACGCCTCGTGGTAAGAAGGTTGTACAAAATTGCCGGTTGTAAACCGTACATATAATCAAATACATCGCGCATGTCCGCAAAGAATGGATAATTATTTCTGTGGAGGGGCATATCGCACTGCTCAGCGTCATTTTCACATGCGCGTATTTATGAATAATTCATTTGTGTCCGCAGATGTGCTGTATGAGGCTCTCAGTGCTTAGACACTCGAATGAACATAGAGTTTAGTGAAAGCTCTCAGGTCTTGAATGTGTAAGCATGTGACTGTCTAACGTTTCCTTCCGAGCCGCTGAATAAGAACACACTTCACATTTGTGGGGCCTTTCGCCTGTGTGCTTACGCATGTGCCGAGCTAGGTGGCCCCTTTTAGGCGCTGCATAAATGCACTTGTCGCCCTTGTAGGGTGTTTTGCCTGTGTGCGTACGCTTGTGCTCATCTAGCTTGCTAAGTGAAACAGCTGCGAAAGGACACAGGTCACACTTGTAGGGTTTTTTAGCCATGTGCGTACGCTTCTGCTGGACTAGGTTGCTAAGTGAGACATTTGTAAAACGGCAATTTTCGCACTCGTAGGGCTTTTCTCCTTTGTGGGAGGTCATATGCCTGTTATGGTTGGAGGACGTAGAATACGAATTCGAGAAGAGGAAGCATTTAAATTTCTCTCCTGGGCCGTGCGATTTGATGTGTCTCCTAACATCGGCATATTTCGTAGAAGTGTACGGGCAGTGGTTGCACCACAACAACCATACTGCTATGTCAGGGTTCTGATACGAAACAGAATTTTCTTCATTGGTAGCCAGCGAAGACCCGTGGCGCTGCCGGTTTCCATGGATCACACATCCGGGCCGAGAGGTAGACGGCGATTGTAGAACAGAACTCGGAGGATGGTATTCAGGACTGGATACAACATCTGGATTCAACGTTGATAAAAAGTGTACTTTAGGGAATATCAGTTATGTTCGTACCTCCACATTCGGCAACATTTTCGAGCAAAGGTGGAAAAATGCCACATCATTTGGCACATTGCACTCAAGCAAACTGGTGCTAAATAACACATGGTATGTAGACACAGTGAAAAAATGCACCACATCGACGAGTACTCAAGCTATCACAAGAATTTTGAAGCGATGACATTGATTCTGAAGCCGTGCTACGCGCACAATCGATAATGCGGTTTGGGCTGCCCGGCTTTCAAGCGCAACTCTGATAGCCCTCGGAAGTGGACAGCTTTTTTCATCCATTGCGCATAACGCGACCACGATATTTTCGCTGGCGTCTTATGTTTTCACACTGTATGTAGTTCTAGGCTGCGCATAAGCCCATTAAGACGCGCTGAGTATTTTCTGGCCCCACTTCAAATTTAGACCTTACACTGGTTACGTCGTATGGAAGCCCATCAGTTCCCTTTGGTTTTATGGGGTTTACATGCCTATGCGACTTGGGTTATGAGGGACGCCGTAGTGAGGGGTCCGGATAAGTTCGATCACCTCGGGCTCATTGACGTGCACTGCCATTGCACAGTCCAAGAGCCTGCACCGTTCGCCTCCATCGAAATGCAACCGGCGCCGCCGCGATCGAAGCCGCAGCCGAGCTCCACAACTACTGCACAACCGCCGTGGCACACTTGCATGATAACATTGAGCTTGATTCTAACTAAACACCACTTAATTCAGATTTCCACGTTGTAAATCAGTATTGTACCTGAGCACATCATTATGTCTAGGCACTTAACAAAACCTAGAGACGTCAGAACTTTGTATGAAATGCTGTAATGTACGATCTTAGAAAAAAAAATTACAGCCAAGGCATTCATAAATGAAAATCTGTACACTGTCAATATAAGTGACAGCCGAAAAATACAGTGTAGTAGTGGTTATAAGAAATGTGCAAATTATCACCAATCATGCAAGGAAAAATTAGGAAGAATACACGAGATTTATATGATTTCGAAATCACATGCGTGTCAGCGAACACTTTCAAAAACCTTCAGAAATAGGCTTTTTCTGGTAAAATAGGGCTTTTCGGGCATATTATTACCAGTCTTGGCAGACACGGGAACAGTGGTCAATCGTCTTAAGTACTAAGCTGATTAACTAATTGTTAATAATGAACTTTTTATCTAGTAGAGTTACGCGCTCAGTTGCAATTGGATATTTGTTGCCGGTCGTTAGTAGTAGCCATATAAGCTTTTAGAACTTTGAAAACGCGGTTACGCCCACCGCTGTGGCTCAAAAAGTTGGCTTCATCGGGCGAGAATACATGTGCTTTCGAAAGCATGCATGCAAAGCAACCCCTCCAGTGCGAGTAATTATTCGGAAAAGCCGAGTTTTTACTTCAGGGCGTCCCATGAAGAGAAAAGTCACAGCGCAAAGGGTAATCGCGTTTTCGAAAATCTAAAAACTGATATGACTGTTACTAGCGACCAGCTACAATTCTCGAATTGCAACTGGGGACTTCACTTTACTATCTAAAAAGCTAAATATTAAAATTTGTTGTCCTTCTTACTGCCTAAAATGATTGTCCACTTTTCTGGTGTACGCCAGCACTGGTAATACCATGCCGCAGAAGTCATATTTTTGCGCGAAAGACTAGATTTTTGAAAAGTTTTGAATGTGTTCGCTGAAGCACACGGTATACATCCATATCATTTAAGTGTCAACGAGCGAATAAAGTACGAGCTTAAGAGAAAGGATATGTTTTCTGCGTAAACAGGAGAGCTGCTTCAGAAGTATTTACACAACAGCATCTCACAAAACAACAGCTGTGAAGTTTGCGTTTTAGCAACAAATGCAGGCCTCTGCTTTGTATACATATGCACGAATCGACGACGCCAGTGTGAATGGTGTGGCTGATTGGACTAAACTGTATGGACGTATTCATACCCGATGTCTAAACTTCGAAAAAGTACGATATAGCCAGAGAAGCCATATTATCCATGGTCGTAATTTCTCGTGAGGTTATGAACATTCTTAAGACTTCTATAATGCACTGAAGGCACCGCACAAAGGCACATTCAAGAGCGACGAATTCAGAGACAACATTCTGTATAATATTACAGAACAGCATCCACAGCTCAGATGGTTGAATGTGGCAAGAAACCCGCTTTATATCCATAAAAAAACAGCGAAACTTTCAAAATGTGATCAAAACAAGAGTTTCCAAGCCAGATGGCCTTGTTATGTTCCTGTGACAGTGCTAAAATTTTTACCTCTAAGAAAAATCTGTATATACACATAAGCTCAGTATACAAATAGTTGTGCTTAGAACAAAGCTCTACCACACGACTTCCGCACAGAAAACTGTCCGCGAGACAAGAATGTGCCAGGGATTGGAAGCTAGTCTGCAGGACGGCCACTACCGCGAACTTTTGGTAGCCGGAATGTCGCAGAGCGCGGTTAAAAATTTTTGACTTTTTTTTTCTACGCATCACTGATATACTGGTGCACTGTTGCACTATCTCTTTGTACTCTAGTTTCCTCAAGTACTGCTTTGCATGCGTCACTCCGTTTTGCAGAAATATTAGCGACTTGTAAAATCTCTGAATCGCGTCTCTTTTGTAAGTGTGGTTCAGTGAACTTTTAGATCACTGCAACCCATTCTCAAAACCGGAAGAGGCGAAAGCGACTTCGCCCCAAAATTCTCCTCACCGTTTGTCACTTGGGTGTTAGTTTTGGGCTGATAGTTTATGGTAGTTCCTGTTAGGGCTTATGGGAGCCCAAGGGTTACTGGTTAATTACACCACCCGTGCGTATGGTGAAAATCCGTGATGATCTCTGGTCTTCTGGTTGCGGCCCGTGAATACCTGCAAAGCATGTAAATGGAATATTCACAAAGATGCAATTTTTGCGAAGTACAATTGACGCGCAATGTTTACGCACCACACGAGTGGGTGAAAAACATTTTCTCGCGTTGCCTGTGAGGCTGCTTGAAAGACAGCTGGTCGCGTTCCGTCGTTTATGTCTGAGAAAGCAGTTTCGTTTCATGGTTACACGCCATTGTTGAGGTACAATAATCTTTTTCAGGTCCGGGGCACCCGCAAATTTGTGACACGTGGAGTACTTAGTCACAATAAAACACAAACACGTTTTCACGGGAGCAACTTTCTCTATACTTAACACTCAAACATGGGTCCATCGCAACCGTAGCCGAGCAGCTGTCAGTGTACTGTTCATCTGTGGAAATGCTAAAAAGAGAGCACGTCATTCTTCAAAAGGAAAGCCCACCGTTGTAGGCAAAACATAAACGCTCTTTCAAGAACTGCAATTGGTACCGCATCGAAGGCATCCAAAGGGCACTCATGCCAAGAGCGCGCTAGCCCATGAACGTATCCAAAAGATGTAAACGCCATCAGCTTCTCACAAGTAGCCTCCACATTCTCCAGTTTTACACAGTTGCGCTGGTGGTGAATGGCGTCAATAACTATTTTCAGAGAATGGAAAAGAGACTTACCACTGATAGAGCAGCAGTGGGAAGAAAGAAATAGTAAAGCACTTGCATAGCGAATTACTACATGCCAAGCTAGAGCTGATTACGTTCAAGGTTAACATTGCTGCCATTCTCTTTGAGAACGGTAAGAAGATACAGCATTAGTTTTGAGCCACGTTTGTTTCTTGAGTACCTCTTGCAGTGGCCGTTTTCAGAAAGATCTAATTCAGGCATGTAAGGCATTGCCCACTCCCAGGCACATTTCCAAGGCACTCCTTAAACAACCAATAAAAATCTTTTGTTTTTGCATATAGTTAACTATGGCGGTTTTGTCGGGACAACAGTACTTTCGTGATGGATTAAGGATGTGACAATGAGGGATAAACATAGGTAGCAGGAGCTTATGTTAGCCGTATCTCCTCGAGAGTAGGCTTCATAAGACTACAGTCATGGTTTCGAAGCTTCTACAGCAAAGTCAGTTGCTTTCCCTTGATTTGAAATGGGTTGTAATATTTCACCTGTATTTCAACAACTGCCGCGTTTTTTTTCTGTGTTTTTTATATAAGATTCATTTCGATTCAACGGCACACAACACTTTCAATTCAATTTCAGACTTGGCAAATGACACGAAACGTGTCCTCTTTCGCTGCAAGTTTAGTTTGCAGATCTTAGTGCTGAAGGATATATCGCTGATAACGTCTGGAGAAACAAGTTATCTTTCTCCGAAGTGCTGTGCCACTTTCAATTTCCTATAATACGCCCACCTACAATATTAGCATACAAGGCGTATACCGCGTGTTGGGTGTTTTTTGCGAGCTAAAGAAGACGGTTGATAAAGTGGTACCTCAAAATATCAACCATCATTCATCTAGGTACTAACGGCAAAGGAATGAAAATCTGCACTCATGAATCCCAGAAATGGGTAGGCGCTGGAGAGGGCATGTGCTAGCGTTACCCCCCCCCCCCCCCCCCCTTCCCCTATCAAATCCCGCACTCTCAAACAAAGATGGCGCCACTGGAGGAATTATATAAGGTGATCATACAGTGACAATTCTGTGATGCTGAGAAATACCAACTGCTAACTTCAAGCACGTCGTTCGATGTGACCTTCTAATGAGATCAGCGCATCTCGCCAGATTCGCTCCAGGACAAAAAATGAGATGATACCGGCGCTGCGTACGTTCCACTAAATACACCATATTCCATTGGAAGCACAGGGCCTGCAATCATAGAATAGTGCTGAAAGCGATGTGTCGGAAAAACTAAGGTCGAAAGAGCATGAAAGGAGCGAACTAAGAAGTGCTAATTCATCGCCTTCCGCACTTTCAAAGATACAGGCACGAAATGATTTTGCTAGAGAAGGCGTGTGGAAGGATTTCTGCGTGTAGAAAGATGCATGCTGGTCGTAAGAAAGATAAGCTCATACCAAGCTTATGTTTTATTTTGCTGTGCGATGGTATACCTTGACCTGCGTAAAGGCCTTACCGGAGTGGCATAATGTGACGCCGGACAGGAATTATCAAAGACACACCTGCTGCAGAATCTTTTGACCTCGCGGAAATGTTATCGGCAATCTCCTACTCTCGACACCTTAGAATATCTGCAGGCGTGGGTGTCTCCACGAAGCCCGGCGTTGACAGAACGGGCATCTATGTGGACGTGTATTTTGTTTCCATCGCCCACGTGCTCTTCTACATCTGACAGTTTCGTGTGAGCTGTTCATCGCCTGTTACATTTTCCTTCTGCTAAAAGGGACCCCCTCTGATATCCTTGACTGCGCATATCTCTGGTATTCGAGGCGGATCGGCTTGGCAGCCTTTGAATACCTGGCAAGGTGTCTCATGAAAGAGAAGCGGACCTGTTACTGATGCTTACAAAGTACAATAAGTTGGCTTCTATAATAAATTAGTATGTCTAAATATCGGAAACGAAAATACCTTTTTAGACATCGTCATGTTACAGAAACAGAGAAGGCTGTGTTGATACGAAGTAAAATTTTTGGCATATGGAGATAATCTGGAACGTATGAATTCTTGATTCCACGGCCGCCAAGCCCCAGCTAGATTGGGTATTTCCCGTTACGTGAACCAAGGTTCTTAAGTTCCTGGAAGTCATATTGCGCAAGAGATATTGTTTTTCAATTTCTGAGAATTATTTACTAGCCAAGAATATACATGCACATATTGTATCACTTATTTTTGCGCCACGCGTGTTTAGTGAAGATCTAGTGGGTTAGTTAGTTATATTGAGTTTAATGGCGCCACAGCAACTAAGGCTATGATACGCCCAATAAAAGGTTAGAGATTTCTGGTAAAGGTGAAGCTTTTTATACGTAGAGTTTGTTTAAAAGATGTCTTTTTCGAGCAACTGAAAAATGTACGACAAGTCAACAAGTGCTTGATCACCAAAAAACAACTTGGTATGTTTACTGAAGTTCTAGACGGGATCCACTCAGTTTTTTTCTTTTTCTGCAGTTAGATGAACCTTAAAAATTATGAAGAAAAATCCGAAATCAATGGACTCCATTCGAGGACCGTTATAGCAATGTCAACCGTACCTGGATAGTGCACGCACTGCGCCAAAATGAGCAGCGGATACCATAAGCATAGCCATCAAAGTGCTTCAGCAGCTTCCTCAGAAACAATGACAAGAACGTGTGCCGTCGCTTCTGATTAGTGATAATTAGGAGTCCTAAATTTTGAATCAAGGAAATTCAAGTTTCCGGAAGAAATGCAGCCGCTTTTATCGTCTTTGTATTTCCTGTGATCGTGTCCTTCACTCCGTTCAATTTGATGCATGAACCAACCATCCCTACAGCAAGAAATACTGCGAGGCCATCTAAAGCCGGATGAAATTAGATTTTATTCGGTCATCACATATAAAAGAAAGACAGAAGTTAAATGCGTCAAGTGAGTTGTTCAAGGTAGCCTTAGTAATTCTTTTTGGGTACACCACTGCGCAAATCTTCGAATTCGGTGGCGGCCGCTCTCATCGATTTGGTTAGCCCACCAGCTTGGTTCGGTTAAAAAGTCACTTGTCTTGGCTACAATACTGTAACGCAGACAACATGAGACTTCGTCCATATTTTGCAAGATTTTCTTTATATTCTCGCGAAAAGAACACAGATAGAGTCCGTTGCCGCGAAAAAACGAAATCTACTGGTCCGCAACCTCTTCCACTGTATTAGTAAACGCAGTCGGGCGTAAATAAACAGAGTTGATCCTGTCTACAACGAGGTTGACGGGGCCCGGCGATTCATTCCTTACAATTGTTGCGTCGTTATAGTTCGGGTAAGTCGAGCTTCTAAAGTGAATCCTGATTCCTTCTTTATTTGCACTATTTCGTTTTAAGCCTTTTCGTTGTAAGGAAATTTCAGTGTAGTGCTATCATCGCAGTGGTATTACCTAATTTAAAGAGTGCAAGTTGTTCGGCGAGTCGGTCGTGCATCGTTGAGCAAAGCTACTGCAAAAATAATACAAACACTGACGAGGAGGGCACAAGGACTGGCGTAGACTCGCGACTGTGTTTATTCAGAAGAACAACGCATACTTATACCTTCCACACCGCCATGTTGATCAGTAAGCCCAAGCCATAAATCTGCTTCCTGTCTGACAAAATCTTATCGAGGTATCACTCACGCAAACTTCTCTTTTGTTCCTTATGAAGAACGCCTCGGCAAGTTCACGCGCCATCTGGTCGCGGCTACGCCTCAAAATCCTCGTTTTCGGCAGCAAAGGCAGTGTTAGTGGTGGGGCTTCTATCCCGGTAGCAGGCCACGAGTGTTGGGGGATTGCGCTTAGATCCCACCGCTGGCACCAGTTGTTATAGGTGGGGCTTCTATCTCGCATGCTATCGGGATAGTAGCCCAACCTCTAACAGCAGGCATGATGCAAAGCTGTGGCCTGATGGCGCGTGAACTTGCCCAGACTTTTTCATAAAGAATAAAAGAGGCGATTGCATGACTGATACGTAGATAAGACTTTATCAGAAAGAAAGCAGATTTGTGGCTTGCGCTTAGTGATTGACATGGCTCTGTGGAAGGTATGAGTATGCGCTATTCTTCTGAACAAACCCAGTCGCGATTCTGCGCCCGTCCTTGTGCCCTCCTCGTCCGTGTTTGTATTATTCTGCGCAGTACCTTAACTAAACGGTATTACCGAATGACTCGACTGGGCGGCATTTAAAATTATCTTGGATTGCACAAGTAAAAGGAAAACCATATCTAGATAAGGCGTATCTCTTTTTTTATAACTTTGGTCCAAGCTATGTGTAGCCACTGGGTTCCTACCTGTCTCAACATTTATTCGTACAAATTTTGCGTACGCTGGTACGGTATTGCTGGATCATTTGGTTTTGGATCTGCAAATGTTAACACCCCACCGTGTGCTTATGTAGTAAACAAAACCGAAAGGCACTTTTGCTCTTAATTTGATCAAGTATATTATATAAACATAGAAACGTCTTTGTAAACTCTTTCCTCGTCAAAAAAGCGAAAGGCTCTTCTACAAATGGTTAGGTCCAGTACAATATAAAATGCAAGGAAGGCCTGTATAGCATGATATTTGCTCCTGTCCAGCCTCTGCCACAAGGAAACAGCAGGCGATTTTTTCGAGAAAAGAGAAATTTGTCCTTTAATGCGGCTCACTGAACATCGGCGTCAGTAGTTGTGACACACAAAAGCTTTTCTCCTATCACACCTTCAAACAATGCTGTTTTTGCGTGCACATTTATCACTGAAAAACTGTGCGCGTTCTCCACCCTTTTCTTGTAACGACTTGATACTCGTCAAGCTGGAATTTCGGTCGCACACTATTCCCGAAAGGTGAAATGATGCGCATAGGAAATTGCTTATGGCTCCTACTTGCCGAATCCGCATATCAAAACGCTATGAAGCGAGAGTTTTTACACGCTTCGGCTTTGAAAAACGGCGGCTTTACACTTTCTATTAGTTGCGTGTGCACGCGAAATAGCGTTAAGAATTTTTTTCACTAGCCGCTGAAGGTTTATAGAAATGAATCCCAGGTATGTACTTGTATGCATTGCGTTTGCGGTAGAATAATTGGAATACGGGTCATAAAATAAAAAGATGGCGCATGTTTCCGGACGCTTGCTCCGCTTTGTGCGACCTCTCGCAGTCGAAGCGGTTTGAAGGAAACCGTAACTGCGGATGCAATTACTTCGTACACCTGTACGCACCACCTCGCACCTACTGGATCGCAAGCAGACGACAAACGACGCGAATCAAGTGAGAGCTGTGAAGAGCTGCGGTACTCATACGTGGTCTCCTTGGAATATCGTCCTAGCTGTCCTGGTACATTCTGATCCTTAAACTTGAAATGAGTGGTTCAAGAAGCGCAAACGCTGCGCGAGTGCAAAACGGCTATGGAGCGGCGGCGCACTCCGGCAAAAGCGAACCACTCAAATGCCCCATCCACGTTTCAAATGAACGCTTCATAACACCACTCCCATGCTGCATTGCATTTCACGTACCGCCACCTGGTGTGATCCACACAAACCGATATGTGGGGGTGCATGTATGCCAACCTTGATCACGCTTTTTCAGAAATTGACGAAAGGGCGCATTTCTGAAAATCCAGCACTCGGATTTTTTTTAAAACCGTCTCTTATATTTGCCAAAGTCAGCTTGCAAGCTGAGATGTGAATTCCGCCGAAAATAGTTTCCAGCGACATTAGCATTGAAAATACTAGTGAAGACCAAGTGGAAGTAGGAGGGCCAAAAAGCCTTGCCGTAAATTTCTTGAACGAAAAAGCCTGTTGCTTTCCGCCTTTTCCAAAGGAAGAATCTTTAAGACAATGTGCTTTTACAAGTTGAAGTGAAGAGGTTTATAAAAACTGAGATTTTGATTTCTGTAGCTTTATAGAAAATCAATTTTCGGGCCCCTATTTCTACCTCTCTCGTGCTGCCGTGAGTTTGCAGATCTTTTTTCATGGCTGCGGTATTCCACCGCTATATCACTTGTGTGGCTCGGAACAAGTGCAGATAATTTTCTTTATTATTAAATGTTTCTGCTCGCGCTGCTTTCATACAGCACACGTATTTCTTGAATGCTGTGCTGAGCACGATACTTAAGAAAAGTGTACTACCTTCATTGCCAATACCCGATCTCTTCATGATTTGTATCTCCGACACAAGTATCAGCCAGAAAACCAAAATTGATTTCTCTTGCAGATATTCAGTTCATTATCATGGGTACTTTTATACATCATTGAAGTCCCTGAAGTTAGTATTTGCGATAATATCATTTAGCGTAGTTAGAAGCCTTCTCCTTGAGAACCTGACTGCATAACAATAAACTTGAAGCTGATTTTCGTTGGTTACTGGAGTATTTATTGGGCTGCCTATGCCTTCGCGCTGTGCTTAATTGGAGAAGCTCCATCCGCTTTGGAAAGTATATGTTGTCACTAGTCGTCTGCGCATTCAGTTGCGAGTGAATGGGGAGAGATGGACGTCCACTTCGAACAGCGTGTAAACATAAAATTCTGTGTGAAGCTTGGCAAGACAGCCACACAGACGTGTCAGCTCCTTCGTGACGCTTACGGAATCGAGACATATTTGCGGGCGCGAGTTTTCAAGTGGCACTAGAGGTTCGTTTCGGGAGGAACGTCGGTGGAAGACGACATAAGGCAGGGGCGCCCTTCAACCCCACGGAATGAAAACAACGTGGCTCGGACCATGGAAATCGTACAGCAAGACCACATCATTACAGTCCGCATGCTATCTCAGATGCTCTCGGCATATGTAAGACATGTCACCAAATTTTGCTTGAGAACTTGGGGAAATGAAAGCTGAATGCCAGACTTGTGCCGGACTCCCTCACACAGGACCAGAAGGACACGCGGCCATCAGTGAACGCTGATTTGCTCTCCGAGGCAGAGAAGGATGCTGCGCTCATCGACAGCATCATTGCTGAAGACAAAAAATGGTGGTTTCAATACGATCCTCAAACTAAGAGCAAGAGCGCCGAATGGCGGTCGACAAGCTCCCCGGCGTCGATAAAAGTGCGGTGACAGAACACCAAAACAGAGACGATGCTGATAGTTTATTCGATGCCAGAGGTGTCATACACCACGAGTTCGTTCCACAAGGGCAGACGATAAATCTGAGTTCTCCAACACATGCTTGATGCACTGCGACACCGTCGCCCTGACATATGGGTATCTGGACAATGGAACCTTCTCCTCGATAACGCAAGGCTGCACACTGTTCTCAGCTTGACAAAATTTCTCGCCAAACACAGCATTACTCTACTTCTCATCCGCCATACTCGCCTGACCTCTCCCCATGCGATTGTTTCCTGTTTCCTCGTGTGAAGAGAGCCCTAAAGTGTCGCTGGATGGGGAGCGTGGAGCCCATTCAATACGCCACAACAAAGGAGCTGACAGTCCTACTAAAAGAAGCGTTTTCCAACTGTTTCCAAGACCTCAAGAAGCGTTGGAAGCTGTGTATGGACTGCAAGGGAGACTATATTGAAGGGGTGCTGCACAATTAATTTCAATGTTAAACGTATTTATTTTAGTGGACTCAGTCTGTGAAATTTACGGACAATTGTTGTAGAGATTCACAAGACTTAGACATTACAATAGGAAATTCAAATACCTGTTTATTTTTTTAAATAACACTCCAATGCAGACGGCAAATTTAACATGCTTCTTTCGGCTAATTTAACATGCAGATTTAAATCACGAGGCGCAGGACATTCGTGCGCAGCTACCTTGTCAATGGGCTTTTCAGGCTGCCGCTGTTTAAACGCAGGAAAAGCATGCACTGCTGAGAAGGACTGCGGCTCTTGCATGCCTCAGAAAATAAATCTACAATTTACCACTTTTCGAACAGTCATAACGGTTCATGCTGGATCTGAATTGTACTTCTGTAGTACAATTCTGCAGTTTATATTCCGCTTGAGGATGCGCTTGAATGGAATGACGCCGCTATCCAATGGGCGCACTTGAAGGACTTTTCTCCCGTATGAGTTGGGCCACTCTTCATAACGTTCTTTAGAGGAAGCTGAGGAGCAGAAATGTCAGTCCAACAGCTGCTGCTTCTACGGGTGGTCTGCTGGCGACAGCCTCTCCGAACCTCTCCAGATGATAAGGATGGCTTTTGCTTTATTTTTAGCTACTTGGTTTTAGCTAATCTGCAATGCCTCTCGTCTTCATATATGGTTTATGGAATGCAATCATCCATCCTTTCCAAAACACAAGCTTTCGATCAGGTGCATCTGTAAGCATCTTCCCAAGAGGTCCTTCCTTGGGCTAGCTGAACGCATACGTTACCCGACTGATGCACTGCAGTGACTGCTGAGGGATAACCTGCGCTCGAATTATAAATTTTGTTAAAAAGTCACACCATCCTGCAAAGGCATTCTTGAGACCGAAAGTTAATATGCAGATTTTAACCACCTTCGAATCTGGAGCTGTATAAGTGCAGCATAGGTTAAGTACGGGATTTGGATTTGTTTATTATGGTTTAACGTCCCGAAGCGACTTAGGCCACGAGGAACTTTGCAGTGTAGGACTGAGGAAATTTAGACCACATGGGAGTCCTTAAGGAGCACTGACATATCACAGTACAGGGACCTCTAGATTTTCATCTGCATGGAAAATCAACCGGCGTGGTCGGGATCGAACCCGCGTATTTCGCAGAGAAGAGCGCCACAACCACTCATCCACCGTGGCGGCTTAGAGTACAAGATGGCTCAGGTCAATGCATATGCACCGGGGTGAAAAATTTTCAGTTTACTTCCGATAAGTAGGCAATGAAGTTGGCAATCACCGCGAAATTACGAATGGGCGTGTATGACGGCACGGTTGAGGGAAATCACCGCTTGTCCTCATGGGTGCCATAGCGTTGCATTTTTTCAAGAAAGAAAGTTCTGAGGCAAAGCGGAACGTAGGCTGAACGACCGTGGCATCCGCAGACTCCACATTAGTGATGTCGACGTAATGCTGAATGGGAACGTGAGAGTTTTTGCGAAAACTGCAGCATTTGATGTTGTATGTTTTTCGAATATAACGGGCAATATCTATTTACGCAACAGTAAAGATGTGCTCCGATGTAATAAAGTTGTAAAGACTTGCTGTGACCCCGCCGTATATACATACCATGATTGTGAAAGCTTGCATTGCTATATCTGTAAAAGCTGAATTCCTTGATTACAAACAAATCTAACATCAGTTGACAATTTTCAAGCGTCCGCGTGCACTCCCCGCGTTATTGTCGACTATTTTTCGACTGCCTTCCTTCTCAAGATCAGAGTCACCTCAGCACACTGTGCGCCTGCTGCCCTCGTCAATGATACGCATGCATGCATGCAGCAATCCGGAAAAAATATGGCGATGCTGTATGACTTTCGAGTTTCAGTTTTTTGAGCAATAGTTTTGACGCGTATTCTGCCGTAACTGAAGATCAGGAGCCCTTGCCGAAGAAAGGCATGCAATGGACAAGGCTGGCCCGGCAAGAATGATATTTCGCGCAGCAATATTTGCAGCAGTAGTTGAGTAGTTGCCAAATTATGATTTTTCTGCACGTCTACTGCGTAGCAGCATGCCAAACGCTTTATCTAGTTCAACATGAGATGCGCGATATGTTTGATGCGTTGCTCTTAAACTCTGTTAGCTCATCGGATGCGGCACGCAACAAATATACCGAATAGACCGTAGAGGACGCTTGAAGAACAGCGATTGAAGTCCAGCTTCCATGAAAGATTCATAGAAGTTGCGAACATTTTATTGGAATATAGAAAATGTTGAATTGTAAATGCGAAGCACTGTTGTAAATCGATGTAGCTCAGGTATCAGGTAGAAAATATTACAGCAAATTTAGTGCGACACGTAAAAAGGACGCGATGGATTTGCCTTTTACCTTCGGCCTTTATAAGGCCGTCTATGAAGAAACAGGTTGAGGCACCCCTGCCGGCGTTTTTGCCTGAAATGAATTTCCATGTTACGCGACAAGTACTTTCTTTGCAGTAATTAAAGATCTTACGCTGAAACACCATGATATCTACAGGCTGCACTTTATTGGTATAGACTTAGGCCAAAATGCACGCCACCTCGATGTTCTGCACAAAAAAAACCGAAGCACTTGATGCGCTGTGTCTGATGCTAAAATAACATGCATTAATAATGCGTCAATGACTTGAACCTACAAAGCTCCTGCTTCCGCCGCCTCGTGGTAAGATTGTTGTATAAAAATGCCCATGTAAACCTACATATAATCTAATACGCCTCGCCTGTCCGCAAATAATGGATACTTATTTCTATGAAGAGGCATATGCCACTTTTCAGCGTCATTATGACAAGCGCGCATTTATGAAGAATTCAGTCCCAGTGTGCGCAGATGTGCTGTTTCAGGCTCTAAGTGCTTGAACACACCAACGAACATAGAGTACAGTGAAAGCCCTCAGCTCTTGGATGCGTCAGCATGTGACGGTCTAAATTCCCTTTCTGTCTCGCCGAATAGGAACACACTTCACATTTGTAGGGTCTTTCACCTGTGTGCGTACGCCTGTGCTGGGTTAGGATGCTACTTGAAGCCGCTGCATAAATGCACTTGTCGCACTTGTAGGGTTTTCCCCCTGTGTGCCTACGCTTATGCACAAGTAGTGCGCTGCTTGTAGTCGCTGCATAAAGGTACTTGTCGCACTTGTAGGGTCTTTCGCCGGTGTGCGTACGCTTGTGCTGGGCTAGGATGCCACTTGAAGCCGCTGCATAAAGGCACTTGTCGCACTTGTAGGGTTTTTCCCCTGTGTGCGTACGCTTATGCACAAGTAGTGCACCCCTTGTAGTCGCTGCATAAAGGCAGTTGTCGCACTTGTAGGGCTTTTCGCCTGTGTGCGTACGCTTGTGCTCATCGAGCTTGCTACGTGAAACAGCTGCAAAGGGGCACCGGTCGCACTTGTATCGTTTCTCCAGAGCGTGACATGACATATGTATTTTAAGGTCGTGGGATGTCTCAAACGGCGTTGTGCACCGGCGGCATTCAAATTTCGCTATTGCGTCGTGCGAGCCGATGTGTCTCACAAATTCGTCATAATTCGTAGAAGTGTAGGGACAGAAGATGCATGTGAACGGCTTTCCTGTGAAGTTAGGGCTTAGAAACCCGACAGAATTTTCTTCATTGGTAGCCAGTGAAGGTCTCAGATGCTCTGAATTTGTGTGGCGTACATTAACGAGCTCAGTGGTCGACGCCGATGGTAGAACAGAATTAACGGGATTATCCTGTGGATTGGATGCAGCCTCTGGAATCAAAGTTTATAACAAATGTACGTTAGTAAAAATCGGATATTTTCGTACCTCCACATTCGGCAACGTTTTCGAGCAATGGTTGAAGAATGCCACACCATTTGTCACACTGCACTATAATAAACTGGTGCTGGAAAACACACGGTATGTATACACAGTGAGAAAATGCTGCATATCGCCGAGTGCTCAAACTATCACAAGAATTCTCAAGCGAGGACATTGAATCTTGAGGCCATTGGATTTTAAGCCCTGCTACGCGCACAATTAATAATGCGATTTCGGCTATGCAGATCTTGTAGCGCTCCAGAGTGGAATGTTTTTTTTACCATCGTGCATAAAGCAATCAAGATAGCTCCGCCGACGCCTGATGTTTGCGCACTCTATGTAGCCCCAGGCTTAATAAATTCCCATAAAAACGCGCTGCTGAGTATTTTCTGGCCCCCCTTTAAATTTATTTCGTCCACTGGTGCGTCGTTTGGAAGCCCATCAGTTTCGTTTTGTTTTATAGGGTTTACATGCCGATGGGGCTCGGGTGTTGATAGACGCCGTAGTGAAGGGCTCCGGATGAGTTTGGTCACCTGGGGTCATTAACATACACTGACATCACACAGTCCAAGGTCCTGTACCATTCGACTATATCGAAATGGCGCATGAGAGCCTTAGATGATTATGAGCTATTAAACCTAACACAACACACACACACATCGAAATGCGACCGGCGCCACCGTGATCGTAGCCGCAGGCGAGCTCCACAATCACTGTGCAACCGCGGTGGCGCACTTACAAGAGAACATTGAACTTTATTCTAATTGAACACCACATAATTGAGATTGCCACCTTCCAAGTCAGTATTGTACCTGACGAGATCAGTATGTCTAGGCACTTGACTCAAAACTAAGAGACACCAGGAATTCATATGAAATGCTGTAATATGCGATCTCACAAAAAACAAAATTACATCCACGGCATTCATAAACGCAAATCTGTACGCTGCCAATATGAGTGACAGCCAAAATATACAGTGTAGAAGTGGTTATAAGAACTATGCAAATTATCACCAAACTTGCAAGAAAAAATAAGGACAGATGCGTATACGCCAAGAATACATGCGATTTATCCGAAATCGAAATACCCCATGTCTCAGCGAACACTTTCAAAAATTTTAAGAAAGAGACGTTTTGGGATAAAAATATGGCTTTTCGGGTATATCATTATCAATCTTTACAGACACTGGAAAACTGGTCAATAGTATTAAGTAGTACGCTGGTTAACTAATCGTTAATAATGAGCTTTTAAACTAGTAGAGCTAGGCGCTCAGTTCAATTTGATATTTGTTGCCGGTCGTTAGTAGTATAGCCATATCAGTTTTTAGAATTTTGAAAACGATATTACCCTCGCTGCTGTGGCTCGACAAAATTTGGCTGCATCGAGCGAGAATACATGTGCTTTCGAAAACATGCAGGCAGAGCATCCCCTCCAGTGCGAATAACTATTCGAAAAGCCGATATTTGTCTTCATAGGAGTCCCATGAAGACAAAAAGCACAGCGTCAAGGGTAATCGCGTTTTCGAAAATCTAAAAACTGATATGGCTGTTACTAGCCACCGGCTACAAATCTCGAATTGCCACTCGGCGCCTGACTCTACTGGTTAAAAAATTACTTGTTAAAAATTTGTTATCCATCTTACTGCCTAAAACGATTGTCCAGTTTTCTGTTGTCCGCCAACACTGGTAATACTATGCCGCAACGTCCATATTTTGGCATCAAAGAGTCGATTTTTGAAAATTTTTGAAAGTGTTCGCTGAAACACCAGGTATACATACACAACGTTCAAGTGTCAACGAGCGAATAAAATACGAGCTTAAGAGAAAGGTTATGTTTTCTGCGTAAACAGGAGAGCTGCTTTATAGTATTTACACAACAGCATCTCACAAAACAACTGCTCTCAAGTTTGCGTTTTATCAACAAATGCAGGCCTCTGCTTCGTATACATATGCACGAATCGACGACGCCATGGCGAATGGTGTGGCTGATTGGACTAAACTGTATGGACGTATTTATACACGATGTCTAATCTTCGAAAAAGTACGATATGGCCAGTCGGAATGTCAAAGAGCGCGCTTAAAAAAATTTTGTCCTTTCTTTCTACGCCTCTCTGATTTACTTGTGCAATGTTGATATCTCGTTGTACTCTAGTTTTTCTGAAGTACTGCTTTGCGTGCGTCGCTCTGTTTTGCAGTAATACGAGGAATTTGTAATATCTCTGAATCGCGTCCCTTTTTTATGAAGTGCAGTTCAGTGAACTTTTCGTTCACTGCGATCGATTATTAAGGTCGGAACCGGCGAAAGCTACTTCGCCCCAAATTTCTCCTCACCGTTTATCACTTGGGGGTTAGTTTCGGGCTGATAGTCCATGGTAGCTCCTGTTAGGGCTTATGGGGGGCTTATGGGAGCCCAAGGGTTACTGGTTAATTACACCAGCCGTGCGTATGATGAAAATCCGCGATGATCCCTTGTCTTCAGGTTGCGGCCCGTGAACACCTGCAAATAATGAAAATATATTATTCTCAAAGATGCAATTTTCGCGAAGTACATTTGGCGCGAAATGTTTACGCTCCACACAAGTGGGCGAACAACATTTCCTCGCATTTCCTATGAGGCAGCTTGAAAGACAGCTGAGAGAGCAGCAGTGGGAAGAATAAAATAGTCAAGCACTTGCATAGCGAATTAACATGCTAACCTAGAACTGATTACGTTGGGGGTTACCATTGCTGCCGTTCTGTTTGAAAACGGTAGAAAGCTTCAGCATTATTTTAGAGCCAGCCAGGTTTTTCTCTTGCGGATTTCTTGCAGTGGCCGTTTTCAGAAAGATCTACTTCGGGCATGTAAGGCACTGCCCACTCCAAGGTACATTTGCAAGGCACTCCTTAAACAAACAATAAAAACCTTTTCTTTTTGCAAATAGTTAGCTATGGCGGCTTTGTCGGGACAACAGTACTTCCGTAATGGATTAAGGATGTGGGAACGAGGGATAAACAGGTAGCAGGAGTTTATATTAGCCGGATCTCCTCGAGAGTGGGCCTCATAAGACTGTAGTCGTCGTTTCGGAGCTTCTACAGCCAAGTCAGTTGCTTTCCCTTGATTTGAAATGAGATGGAATAATTCACCTCTATTGCAACAACTGCCACGTTTTTTTCCACATTTTTTTATATACGATTCCTTTCGGTTCAACGGCGCACAAAACATTCAATCTAATATCAGACTTGCGAAATGACACGAAACGTGTCCTCTTTCGCTTCAAGTTTAGGGTTCCGGATATTAGTGCTGGAGGACTTATCGCTGATTACGTCAGGAGGAACAAGTTATCATGCTCCAAAGCGCTGCGCCACATTCAATTCCCTGTAATGCACCCACCTACAATATGAGCATGCAAGGCGTTTATCTCGTGTTCGGTGTTTTTTTTTTCGAGCTATAGAACGTTGATAAAGTGGTACCTCAAAATATCAACCATCATTAATCTAGGTACCAACGGCAAAGGAATCAAAATCTGCACTCATGAATCCCAGAAATAGGGTGGGCGCTTGAAAAGGCATGTGCTAGGGTCACCCCCTCTTTTAACAAATGCCACACTCTCAAACAAAGATGGCGCCGCTAGATGAATTATATGAATGTGAACATACAGTGACGATTCTGTGATGCTGAGAAATACCCACTGCAATGTGCAAGCACGTCGTTCGATGTGACCTTCTAATGAGATGAGCGCATCTCACCAGATTCGCTCCAGGACAAAAAATGAGATGCTACCGGCGGTGCGTATGTTCCACTAAATACACCATATTCCATTGGAAGCACAGGGCCTGCAATCATAGAATAGTGCTGAAAGCGATGTGTCGGAAAAACTAAGGTCGAAAGAGAATGAAAGGAGCGAACTAAGAAGTGCTATTTCATCGCCTTCCGCACTTTCAAAGATACAGGCACGAAATGATTTTGCCACAGAAAGCGTGTGGAAGGATTTCTGCGTGTAGAAAGATGCATGCTGGTCGTAAGAAAGATAAGCTCATACCAAGCTTATGTTTTATTTTGCAGTGCGTTGGTATACCATGACCTGCTTAAAGGCCTTACCGGAATGGCATTATGTGACGCCGGACAGGAATTATCAAAGACACACCAGCTGCAGAATCTTTTGACATCCCAGAAATGTTTTCGGCACTCTCCTACTCTCGACGCCTTAGACTATCTGTAGGCGTGTGCGTCTCTACGAAGCCCGGCGTTGACAGAACGGGCATCTATGTGGACGTGTGTTTTGTTTTCATCGCCCACGTGCTTTTCTACATCTGACAGTTTCGTGCGAGCTGTTCATCGCCGGTTACATTTTGCTTCTGCTAAAAGAAACTCCTCCTTGATATCCTTGACTCCTCATATCTCTGATAATTGAGGCGGATCGGCTTGGCAGCCTTTGAATACCTGGCAAGGTGTCTCATGAAAGAGGAGCGGACCTGTTACTGATGCTTATGAAGTACGGTAAGTTGGCTTCTATAATAAATTAGTATGTCTAAATATCGGACACGAAAATACGTTTTTATACATCGTCATGTTACAGAAGCGGAGAAGGGTGTGTTTATGCGCGGGAAAATTTTTGGCATCTGGAGATAAGCTGGAATGTACGGATTCTTGATTCCACAGCCGCCAAGCCTCAGCTACATTGAATATTTCCCGTTACGTGAACCATGGTTTATTAAGTTCCTGGAGGTCGTATTGCGCAATACATAATGTTGTTCAATTTCAGGCAATTATTTACTAGCTGAGAATAATCATGCACATATTGTGTCACTTACTTTTGCGCCACGCGCGTTTAGTGAAGTTCTAGTGGGTTAGTTAGATGTATTGAGCTTAATGGCGCCGTAACAACTAAGGCTATGATACGACCAATTAAAGGTTAGAGATTTCTGTTAAAGGTGAAGCTTTTTATACCTAGAGTTTGTTTAAAACATGCCTTTTTCGAGAAACAGAAAATGTATGATAAATCAACAAGTGCTTGATCACCTAAAAAGCAACTTGGTATGTGTACTGAAGTTCTAGACGGGATCCACTCAGTTTGTTTGCTTTTGCTGCAGTTAGATGAACCTTCAAAAGTATTGTTGCGGGAAAGAATATATTTACAGCTATGTACACCAGCGAAGGAACAGCTACGAGCGGCACTGAGAACAGAGTCAGAACTTCGTTGTCTTCGTCTTCGTCCACCCGTTCACTCGCTCAGTCTCGTCGTCGTCTTCCCGCTTCAGGACACCCGGCTGATGAGACGCCGTCTCGGCGTTAGAGTGGCGACGTATGAACGTCGTGATAAGATTTTAGGCGGCAGACATGGACGAAGTCGGTGGTGGGGCCGGAGGACGATGGCGAGCACGCAAGGAGTGCAATTTCATAGTTCACGTCGGTGACTCGGCGCACCACACGGTAAGGGCCACGGTAGTGAGAAAGGAGCTTCTCGGAGAGACCGACGCTGCATGACGGCGTCCAGAGAAGGACGAGTGATCCGGGTTCATATTCGACCGCCCGGTGATGGCGGTCGTAGTCGGAATTCTGGGAAGCTTGTGAGGCACGGAGCCGACTATGGGCTATCTGGCGCGCCAGCGAGGTCTGGGCGATGGCGTCCTGAGCGTAAGCAGTGGCGGCGACTGAAGAAGACGGCATGAGTGCGTCCAAAGGCAAGAGGGGGTGCCGACAAAACAAAAGGTAGAAAGGGGAATAGCCGGTTGTGTCATGCCGTGAAGAGTTATACGCAAAAGTCACATAAGGCAAGGCAGCGTCCCAATCTGGGTGGTCTGGCGAGACGTACATTGCTAACATTCCGGTGAGCGTGCGGTTGAGCCGTTCCATGAGCTCGTTGGTTTGTGGATGGTAAGCTGTCGCGAGCTGGTGCTGCGTGGCACACGAACGAAGAATGTCAGTAATCACTCGCTACAGAAAATAACGACCGCGGTCGGTGAGCAGTTGACGAGGGGCGCCATGGTGAAGAATGACGTCTTTGAGAAGAAAATCGGCGACATCGGTAGCGCAGCTGGTAAGCAAAGCACGCGTGATGGCGTACCGAGTCGTATCATCAGTTGCGACACCGATCAACTTGTTGCCGGAGAGGGACGTGGGAAAAGGGCCAAGAAGGTGGAGGCCAGCCGAGCGTACCTTCCGGTTCTGAACTTTGGCTCGTCTATCCAACTGCTCCCGCAAGGCATCTCACTCGTCCCGCTCTGCCCGGCTGCCGAATGTGTCATATCAGTCGTGGACACCTGCTTACCTTCTATTCATCAAAGCCTGTTGCCTGCGGCCACATCAGCCGAGAAACCAACGGACGACTACGCCGACATGATCTCTTCTGACCTACCGCCGATGCATGCTCAGGATCTTAGGTGCCTTTTATCATCTTTTCGCGACATTTTCGACTTTGATGCCCGTGTTTTGGCTCGTACCTCCGTAGTGACGCATCGCATAAACACTGGTGATGCCGCTCCTATCCACAGACGTCCGTACCGCGTGTCCAGCGCTGAACGCACCGTCATCAATCAAGAGGTGGACAAGATGCTCGCAAAAGACATCATCGAGCCCTCGTCGAGCCCTCGTCAAGCTAAAAAAGAAGGACGGCAGCTGGCGCTTCTGCGTTGATTACCGGCACCTAAAGCGCATCACAAAAAAGGGCGTATATCCTCTCCCGAGGATCGATGATGCATTAGATTGCCTCCACGGCGCCAAATATTTCTCATCAATTGATCTTCGATCGGGGTACTGGCAAACTGCCGTTGATGAAAAGGATTGCTAAAAGACCGCCTTCGTGACGCCTGATGGCTTATACCAATTTAAAGTCATGCCATGCGAACTCTGTAACTTGCCGGCTACCTTTGAACGAATGATGGACTCCCTTCGTCGCGGCTTTAAGTGGTCGACCTGCCTCTGCTAGCTTGACGATGTTGTGGTTTTCTCGCCTACTTTTACCCCGCACCTCCACCAAATATGTTGCGGGAATATATAATACCTTTACAGCTATGTACACCAGCGAAGGAACAGCTACGAGCGGCACTCAGAACACAGACAGAACTTTGTTGTCTTCGTCCACCCGTTCACTCGCTCAGTCTCGTCGGCGTCTTCCCGCTTCAGCATGAAGAAAAAAAGCCCAAGTCCATAGACTCTTGTCCAGGACCGTTACAGTTCTGTCAACCGTATATTTGAAATGCACGCGCTGCGCCAAAATGAGCCGCGGATGCCATAAGCATAGCTATCAATGTGTTTCAGCAGCTTCCTCACGAACAAAGACAACGCGCGCCGTCGCTACTGATTAGTGATAAGTAGGAGACCTAAAATGCCATGAACCAACTATCCCTACAGCAAGAAATACTGCGGTCATCACATATTCGGTCATCACATATAAAAGAAAGACAGAAGTTAAATGGGTAAAGTGAAGTTGTTCAAGGTAGCCTTAGCAATTCTTTTTAGGTACACCACTGCGCAAATCTTCGAATTCGGTGGCGGCCGCTCGCATCGACGCGGTTAGCCCACCAGCTTGGTTCGGTTAAAAAGTCAATTGTCCTGGATAGAATACTGCAACGCAGACAACATGTGACTTCGTCCCTATTTTGCAAGCTTTTCTTTAAATTCCAGCGAAAAGACGAAATCGACTGGTCCGCAACCTCTTCCACTGTATTAGTAAACGCAGTCGGGCGTAAATAAACAGAGTTGAACCTCTCTACAACGAGGTTCACGGGGCGCGGCGAATAATTCGTTAAAGCCGTTGCGTCGTCATAGCCCGGCTAAGCCGAGCTTCTAATGAGAATAGTCATGCCTTCGTTATTTGCACTATTTCGTTTTAAGCAATTTCGTTAAAACGAGATTTGAGAGTACAGTGCTATCTTCGCAGTGGTATTACCTAATTTCAAGACTGCAAGGTGTTGGGCGAGTCGGTTGTGCATCGTTGAGCAAAGGTACTGCGAAAAATAATACAAACACGGATGAGGAGAGCACAAGGAACGCGCGCAGACTCGCGACTGGGTTTATTCAGAAGAACCACGCATACGTATACCTTCCACACAGCCATGTGGATCACTAAGCCCAAGCCAGAAATATGCTTCCCGTTTGATGAAGTCTCACCGGGGTATCACTCTCGGAATCATCTCTTTTGTTCTTTATGAAAAAGCCTCGGCAAGTTCACGCGCCGTCTGGTCACGGTTACGCGTCATGCCTGCCTTTGCTGCCGGAAACAAGGATTTTGAGGGTTAGCTGTGACCAGATGGCGCGTGAACTTGCCGATGTTTTTTCATTAAGAACAAAAGAGATGATTCCGTGAGTGATACCTCGATAAGACTTGATCAGACAGAAAGCAGATTTATGGCTTGGGCTCAGTGATTGACATGGCTGTGTGGAATGTATAAGTATGCGTTGTTCTTCTGAATAAACCGAGTTGCGGGTCTGCGCCCGTCCTTGTGCCCTCCTCGTCCTTGTTTTGTATTATTTTGGGCGGCACCTTTCACAACGGTATAACCGAAAGACACGACTTGGCGGGATTTAAAAATATCTTGGATTGCGCAAGTATAAGGAAAACCATATCTAGATACGGCGTATCTCTCTTTTGATAACTTTTGTCCGAGCTACATGTAGCCGCTTCAATTTTAATCTGGGTTCCTACCTTTTGCAACATTTATTTCTACAATTTTTGTGTAAGCTTGCACGGTATTGCTGGATCATTTTGTTTGTAGGTCTGAAAATGTTAACACCCCACCGTGTGCTTATGTTGCAGTTAGCAAAAGCGAAAGGCACTTCTGCTCTTAGTTTGATCCTGCATATTATAAAACAAGAGAAACGTCTGTAAACTCGTTACTCTTCAAAAAAGCGAAAGGCTTCTATACTAAAGGTTTGGTCCAGTGCAATATAGATGCAAGGAACGTCTGTATAGCGTGAAAGTTGCTCCTGTCCAGCCTGAGCCACAAGAAAACAGCACACGCTTTTATCGTAAAAAAGGATAAATTTGACCTCTTTATGCAGCTCACTGAACACCAGCGTCAGTTATTGTAACACACATAGCTTTTTTACTTTTACACGTTCAAACAATGCTGTTTTTGCGTGCACATTGATCGCATATGTTCGAGTCCTTGGTGCACTGAAAAACTGTACGCGTTCTTCTCGATCCTTTGTTTGTGGCGACTTGATATTCTTCAAGATTTAATTTTGGTCACACAATATTTCCGAAAGGTGAAATGACGCAGATAGAAAATTGCGTATGGCTCCTACTGGCGAATTGCGCGTTTGAGAACGCTATGAAAGGTAAGCTTCTATTCGCCTCGGCGGTGGTAAACGGCGGGATTGCACTTCCTAATAGCAGCGTGTGGACGCGAATTAGCGTTAAGACATTTTTTTTGACTAGCCGCTGCCGGTTTAGAGAAAGGAATCTTCGGTATGTACTTGTATGCATTGCGTTCGCGGTAGAATACTTGAAAAACGAGTCATAAAATAAAAAGATGTCGCATGTTTCCGGACGCTTGCTCTGCTTTGTGCAGCCTCTCGCAGTCGAAGCGGTTGGAAGGAATCCGTAACTGTGGATGCGATTTATTCGTACACCTGTACGCAGCAACTCGAACCTACTCGACCGCAAGCAGACAACAAACAACGCGAAGCAAGTGAGCTGTGAAGAGCTGTGTTACTCACAGGTGGTCTTCTTGGAATTTCGTCCTTGGGGTTTTGGTCCCGCCTGGTCCTTCAAAGTGAAATGAGTTCTTCAAGAAGCGTAAAGGCTGCGCGTGTGCAAAGCGACCATGGAGCGGCTGGGCACTCCGGCAAAAGCGAACCGTTCAAATGCCCCACCCACATTTGAAATGACCACATCATATCGCCACTCCCATGCTGCTTTGGATTTCGCGTATCGCCACCTGGTGTGATCCAGACGAACCGAAAAGTGGCGGTTCATGTATGCCAACCTTAATCTCACAATTTCCGAAATTGACTAAAGGACCGATTTCTGAAAACCCAGCACCCGGATTTGATGAAAACTGTCTCATATCTGAGCCACGGTTAGCTTTTATGCTCGGATGTGAATTCTGTCGGAAATAGTTGCCAGTGACATTAGCCTTGAAAATGCTAGCGAAGAGCAACTTGTAGTAGGATGGCCAAGGAGCCATGCTATAAATTTGTTGAACGAAAAAATTTGTTGCTTTGCACGTTTTACAAAGAAAGAAACATTAAGAAAACATGCTTTTATAAGGTGAAGTGAAGAGGTTTATTGGAATTTATATTTTGATTTTTGGAACATTATAGAAAATCAGTTTTCGGGCTCCCATTAATAACTTTCTGTGGCTGCCGTCAGTTTGCAGATATTCTTTAATAGCTGCGGTATTCCTACGCTATATCAATTGTGTGGCTCGGAACAAGCGGAGAATATTTTCTCTGTTGATAAAATGCGCTGCTTGGGATGCTTTCATCCAGCGCACGCATTTCTTGAATGCAAAGCTGATCACGACACTGAATAAAAGAGGACTTCCTTCAACACCGACAGCCGATTCCTTCAGGAATTGTATCTCCGATGCAGGTATTAGACAGAGAACCAAATTTGATTTCTGTTTTATGTAGCTGATGCAGCATTATGGATTCTTTTATACATCATTGTGTACATCAGTAGGCCTATGCATGACAATTTCATTAACTGAGTTGGAAACCTTTTCTTGGAGAACGTGGCTACATAATAAACTTCAAGCTTCTTTTCATTTATTACTGCAGTAATTATTGGGTTGCCTCTGCTTTTTTCCTGCAATCAATGGTAGAAGGTCGATGCGCTTTGGAAAGCGACTCATTGCCCAATCACAGTGATTAAGAGATGTTCGAAGCCCCACTTCCAGCATTGGAACCTCGAAGATAACCAACAAAAACAAAAATTCATTAGCTTCTATAGCACTGCAGACGTCTTGATAATAACTGCCATTTCTATATTACCTTTTCTTAACGGTATTAAGCAAGAGCATGTGCTGACACCGCCGTTCCGGAAGAGCCCCGCGGTGCAGCCGTGTTATAAGCTAAGCAGATAAAAAGACCCTGCCTACAGGAGCAGGCGACCATTTTGTTGTGTTGCATTTTATGCCGGTGCATATTCATAAACAATTAGAGCGTCTCGTTTGATCGAAGCATCTGACTGTTTATTAGAGAAATTAAAGTTGCCCTAGGGCCTCTAGAGAACGGGTTGTTGGAGCGGTTGCTTCGCCAAACGAAAGTCATGCATGGACTATGACATTTGACGATGCCACAGAACATGGCCGCATACAAAGTGAAAAACAAATGTTCTCTAAGGTCATGAGCTTTAGGGCGGTAATCTCATTACGGTTGGCAACTGCCGCAAAGCGAAATCGGGGTGATAAGTTGTTGGTTCTGTACCACAATTATGAGGCCGTGTCCTCGTCCCTTCTGGCAACGAATGTGCTGAAGGGCAATGCATGCCTCGTCTATAAACCTAACAACGAACGCATGCAAAAGGAATAAAGACGGGCTAACAGCCTTCGCGTCATCTCTTCTTAGTTGCATTCCACACTTTTTTTCTGCGGGCTACCGCTTGAGCGAACGCTGCCGGGCGAAAATGTTGCCCACAGCCGCTTGAAAATGTGCGACACACTGTGCTTTGAAGACTGAGTATCCTCAAAGTGCAGGATACACTCAACAGTTACTTTGGATAAGGATACTCCGACTCTCATTTTTGGCAAGCGATACATAAAGCAATGAACAAAACTAACCAAAATCTATTATCGAAGCTGCGGCAGCTTCTATACTGTCTATGACCGGTTGTGTGTCTGTTCTGCTGCGTACTTAATATACCAAGCGGCAAAAATATCTGCGACGTTGTCTGTTTCTCGCTGCAACTTGGCCATGTTGCAGTTCCGCGGTAAAAGGTTTCCAGTTACCGCGACTTCGCTTAACGTTTCCAGCTACCTTTTTCTGGAAAGGGTGTTTCGAGTTGCAGTCTGATTTGCTGCTGTTGAACGTGTGTGAGCATTACCTCTGCATTACCTCTGTGAGCCTCGGCAATACCTTCCAATATTGGCTTATCCTGGTGATAAGGAAAAGAATCGATTCTAAATTGTATCATCAGTTCGCGTTAAATGGGTTATGCTGTACTACTTTAGGACCAACAAACTGCTGGGGTGAATTTCTCGACAGGCCTATAGCGGCGAAACTGAAATATCTACTTAACCTAAACTCACCAGCGGGTGCTTAGACACGAACCGTTCGTCGCGTCGCCGGTGTTCTGCTTTCAGCTGAAATGCTGTTGAATCATTTCCGACAAGCTATTATTTCCAGTTCCATAAATCCATCAATAAGGCCTACACATTAGAGTAGGCAATTCAAATACCTTAAATACCTCTTTTTTGAATTACACTCTTGCGTAGGCAGTGAACATGTACACTTAAAATCAACGACCAAGAGCAGCAACAACAAATACAGAAGACGACAGTGTCAACGCAGAGAATAAATACACATCCCTGTTTTATAATCATTTTGTGTGGTTCTCTGAATATGAACATGTTGAAAATTACTGGGAGTCCGCGACAGTAGAATAATACACCTTACCTTCCGGCTTAAATAATATCTTGATGCAAATCATGAGGCACGTGGCATTCCTCAGCAGCAGCTACAGCAGCAGAACCGCGATCGAAGTCCGGATTCCATCAAAGATACATAGAGGTTGCTAACATTTTGTTGGAATGGAAAAAGAATATAATTTTTTTTTATTTATTTATGAAATACTGCGGACACTAAGTCCAAGCAGGGTGGGCGTACAAGTGAGCGAAATAAGAAAGAAATAATACTGGAAAATAGTCAGAAATAGCACTAATTGGTTAGACCTCATGGGGCAATGGTTGGTTTATTTGATTCCAATCTATTATAGTTCGTGGGAAAAATGAAAACTTGTAGGTGTCAGTTTTGGCGAATATAGGGGTTAGAAAACTAGGGTGGTAATGTCGAGTTTGTCTGGCAGATAACGGCTTTAAGTATAATGAGGGGTCCAGACCAAATTTGTTCTCTAATAAAAGCGCAAGAAACTCTAACCTGAACTTTTTTCTCCGGAGTTCAAGTCGTTCAATTTGATTAATTTCCATCAAAGTGATGGGGGAGTCAGTCTTTGCATATTTATTAAAGATGAATCTAACAGCCTTTCTCTGTATTCATTCCAAATTGGCTATGTTAGATTTAGTATACCTGTTCCACGCTACGCATGCGTATTCGAGTTTTGGTCTGATTAAAGAAGAATAACAAAGTAGCTTGAAGTTAGGAGGCGCGTTCTTCAGTTTATGTCTTAAGCAGCACACTTTGCGAAATGCGGAAGAGCAAATGTTATTGATATGCAAGTTCCACGTTAATTTGCTAGTTATAGTTATGCCTAAGTATTTGTAGTTAGATACTTGTTCAAGAGGGGACGAAATTAATTTGTATGCGTAACTATGTGGTATGTTTTTTCTTCTTATCGGAAGATACAAACTTTTGTCAGCATTGAGAACCATGCCCCATTGGTCGCACCATTTCAAAACATTGTTCACAGCATTGTTCAAAACATTGTGGTCATCCCTATTAGTAATTTCTTTGAATAATATACAATCGTCTGCGAACAATCTAATATGCACTGATGGGCTAATTACTTGAACAATGTCATTAATATATAAAAGAAAAAGCAGAGGGCCCAAGACACTTCCCTGTGGTACACCGGATGAAACTGGAAGAGAGCCCGAACATTGTCCACCAACTTCAACAAACTGCCTGCGGTCCTTTAATTATGCGGTTATCCAAGTTATGAAAATCTCAGGAATGCCAATATGTTTCATTTTAGAATTAATTTATCATGAGGAACTTTGTCGAACGCCTTGCTGAAATCAAGAAAAATGGCATCAATTTGGCCCTTATTATCTATACAGGATGCGAAGGAGTTAATTACCGTAATCAGTTGTGTTACTGTCGAGAAACCCCTTCTGAACCCGTGTTGGAATTCGTTTATGACCAAATTTTTTTCTAGAAATTCATTCACACAGTGTGCAATTATATGCTCTAGTAGCTTACAGCACGATGAAGTCAATGATATGTGACGATAGTTTTGCAACAAAAGACGATTTCCTTTTTTGTAAACGGTGACAATTCGGGCTGTCCTCCTGTCATCAGGTAATTTTCTTGTCAGCAAAGAAGCACGAAATATGTTCACGAGGAATTTCGCCAGGGTTTCAGCATAACGACGAAGGAATACATTTGGAATATTATCAGGACCACATGACGTTTTCGTTTTTAAGATTAATGACATAAAAAAGACACCTGAATAAGATATGAAATTCACTTCAGAAAGATGATACACCCGGCTATTCTTGGTACACGCGCTCGGAGCGGAAAATACGCTTTGAAAGTACTCATTAAAATCGTTGAATTCTGAATGCGAAGCACTGTTGTAGTTCCATGATCTCGGAAGAACCAGCTCAGAAAGGCCAACGGACAAGAAACAAGGACGGCGTCACGGACAGAAGTGCTGAACTTTCAACTTTATTTCGCAAAAATTATTTCAACGCATTTTTGCAGTATCCTGTCAGAGGCAATGACGCACAAGTAAAGGAAAACAATCTATGGATAGGACAATGACTCAGCATCTAAATGAAGTGGCAGTGGGAACAAGCAAGCAATAACCAAATCAGCTACTTAGTATAAAATATCAAGGAATGAAAAGAAATAAATGATTAAAAAGGAATGTGATGATGAATCGCCAACAAGGAACGCGCCATAAACAAGCGGAGATAAAAACATCGTCTTGTAAGCCAAAACCGATAAAAAGAATAACAGGCATAAAAGTATAACGAGTTAAAAGGCTAAAAAAATACACGGCAAAAATAAAAACCAGCATATAGAAACAGGTCAACTATAAGATGTGGTCAAAGGTGATGAAAGTTCTAAAAAACAGAACACATGGTATGAGGGTTGCAAAGGTAATGCTTCGAATCTCGTGTCAGATGATAAATTGCCGTGTCGGCCACCTTGTTTCTTGTCCGTTATGCTTTTTGCGCTGGTTCTTCTGAGATCACGGCTTACCAGCTAGACCAACAACAAGTTCTGTTGTTTTTCCATGTAGCTCAGGTCAAAAATGTTGCGGCAGATTTAGTGCCACACGTATAGAGGAAGCTACAGATTTGCCTTTTTGCTTCGGCTTTGAAAAGGTCGTCTATAAAGGAATGGTTTGAGGCAACCCTGCCGGCGTTTTTGGCTGGGATGAAGTTCCCGCTTTACCAGAAGTTGCACTCTGAAGCAATGAAAGAGCTTACGCTAAATGACCATGGTATTCAGAGTCTCCACTTTATTGGTACCAACTTTGTCCACAGTGCACATCCTGGCTGTTGTGCAAAAAAATAAAATAAAACGAGGCACTTGATGCGCTGTGTCTGCTGCTAAAATAACATGCAGTATTCATACGTGAATGGCTCGAACCTCCAATGCTCTGGCGTCCAAAACCTTGTGGTGAGGATTTTGTACAAAAATGCCGGGTGTAAAATGAACATATAACCTATTACGTCTCCCGTGTCCGCAAAAGAATGGACAATTATTTCTGTGGAGGGGTATATGCCACTGGTTCAGCGTCATCATCACACGCACATGTTTATGAGGAATTCAGTTCGAGTGTCCGATTAAGTGCTGATTGAGGCTCTCATTGTTCGAACACACGAATGGACATAGAGTACAGTTAAAGCCCTCAGCTCTTCGATGCGTAAGCATGTGACGGTTTAAAGTCCATTTCTGAGTCGTTGAATAAGAACACACTTCACATTTGCAGGGCTTTTCACCTGTGTGCGTATGCCTGTGCAGAACTAGGACACTACTTGTAACCGCTGAATAAAGGCACTTGTCGCACTTGTAGGGTTTTTCACCTGTGTGCCGACGCTTGTGAACAACTAGGTGGCTACTTGTAGCCGCTGCAAACGGGCAGTTGTCGCACTTGTAGGGTTTTTCGCCTGTGTGCGTACGCTTGTGCATTACTAGGTGGCTAGATGAAACAGTTGCATAACGGCACTGGTCGCACTTGTATGGTTTTTCCCCAGTGTGGGAGGACATATGCCTCTTAAGGTGGGAGGACGTAACAAATGACTTTGAGCAAAGGAAGCATTTAAATTTCTCTCCAGGGGCGTGCGATTTGATGTGTCTCATAACATCGGCAGATTTCGTAGAAGTGTACGGGCAGTGGTGGCACCACAACGGCTCTCGTGTTATGTCAAGGATCTGATACCGAACAGAAGTTTCTTCATTCGCAGCCGGCGAAGGCCCCTGGTCCACCCAATTTTTATGGATCACACATCCGAGCATTGAGCTAGAAGTCAGTTGTTGAACAGAATTTTCTGGCAGGTGCTCGGGACTGGATACAGCCTCTGGAATCAAAGGTTGTAACAAGAGTGCGTTAGTGAAAGTCGGAAAATTTTTTACCTATGTCCCGGCAATGTTTTTGTGCAGTGATTTAGGAATGCCATATTATTTAGATAATTTACTAAATTGGCTCCGGGGCTGATTAATGTGCACGGACATCACGCAGTCCAAGGGCCTCCAGCATTCCGCCTCCATCGAAATGCGACCGGCGCCGAAGTGATCGATGCCACAGCTGAGCTGCCCAGCTACTGCGCCGAACACCACAACCGTGGCGTCGCATATATAAAGGAAGGCAGTGGCTCCTGATTCTATGTAAAGACACCAAAAACTCATATTGCGACTTTCAAAATCAGTATTTTTCATGAACAGATGTCTAGGTACTTAGCATGAAACTAAGAGAAGGCCGAAATTCGTATGGAATGCAAGTTATGGCCGAGCAGGTAAATGAAAAAATTTGATAGCCAAGGCACTCAAAGCAGCAAATGTGCACACTGTCAATATAAGTACAGCGCAGAAAGTACGGAGTAGGAGTAGATATAAATATTGCAAGTCATCACCATTAACGCGAGGCGAAATAAAGACAGAACCATGCACTTCATTTGCGTCAACCAGTGAACGGTAGGCTGCAAACTGGGAAAGGGACCACCCCCCGAAACTCCTCACCGTCTGTCACTTGGTAGTCGCAGTCCGGCCGAAAGTCCATGGCGTTTCCTGCTAGGGCTTGTGGGAATAGCTATTCCGGTGCAAGCGCGGCTGATGAGGTACAGCACCCGAAGGTATGGTGAAAATTCACTATAATCTGATGTGTTCGGATTACCCACTGTGCACGCATGCAAAGAATTAAAATAGCAAATTTTGAAAAGTAGAATTTTTGCGAAGCACACTTTATGTGAAAGGTTTACGTGGAAGACAAGCTGAAAAAAATGTTCTCGTGTTGCCTACGAGACACCCTGAAAAGTAGCTGGTTGTGTTCGCGTGTATATGTTTGAGCTAGCGGTTTCCATTCCCGCCTAAATGGAATAGTTGAGGGAAAAAAATTTGCGGGTCAGGTGTTTTGTGGCACCTGGACTACTTCGTCACAATAAAACAGCGCTCTGTTTTCAAGAGACTACCTTTCTCTGTTCTTAACGCACAATGATGATTCCAGCGAAACTGTAATAAAAGCAGCTGCCATTGTACTTCTCTGTGGGGAGGCTTTAAAGATAGTGCGCACTTGTCTAACCGGAAAGCGCACCGTTGTAAGAAAAAAATAAACGCTGCTTTAAGACCTGGGAGTGGGGCGTTTTTGAAAGCATCCAAGGAGCATTCTTGCCAAGAGCGCGCTAATCCCTTAACGTATCCAAAAGAAGTAATTACCTACAGTCTCTCACATGTAGCCTCTGCATTCTTCAGTACTACACAGTTGCGCTGGTGGTGAATCGCGGAGAGAACAGAAAACAGCCTTATCACAGATATGGAAATAGTGGGAAGATATAGTTTGGCGCTTGCATGGCAAATTACAACTTCCTCTTCTGCAACTGGTTATGTCCCTCTTCTAGGACATGGCTGTGCATAGGGAATGTGGTGGCGTCATGCTCTTTCAGCAGAGTATGCGTTGTCTGAATAAGGATGGTCCTGCTAGAGAAATAACTTAAAGGTGATCGTGCACTGCCAGTTCCTGTAATGACGAGAAATGCCCACTCAAAACTGGAAGCAGGTTGTTCGACATAAGCTTCTAATGACATGAGCACCCCTCACCAGATTATCTGGTGGAAACAAAATGAAACGCTATCGGCGCAGCCTGTGTTCTGCTGAATAGACTATCTTGCACTGAAAGCATTGAACCTAGAAGAATAAAATTGCGCTGAAAGGAATGCACCAAAAAAAGTACATTCATGTTACAGAAGCGCAGAAGGGAGTGTTGATGAGTGGCAAAATGTTTGGCAACAGGAGATAAGCTGCCCTATAGGAATTCCAGATTTCGCTCTTGTCACGCATAAGATATGCTGGGTATTTCGCGTGACATGAGCTATGGTTCTGAACAAGCCTTTGGACGTGGTTTTGGGTTCGCAGATCCTTTTTCAATTTCTGGTAAATATTTACCAGCTAAGCAAAATTGTGCACCTTATTATTATTATTGGTATTTGCGCCACGTGTGTATAGTAAATTTCTGGCAAGGCACCGTAAGTATATTTTATGCACTTAGGAGACGCCTTATAAATATATTTTAAAAAACGACGCGACCCTACTCGTGTCCAGCACACTTTTAGCGCTGGCAACCGTATCTTGGAAGAAGCGTACGCGCCGACTGTATCTCAATGAGCAGCCGACACCAGAAGCATTGCCGAAAAAGTGGTTCAGCACATTCCTCAGGAACAATGACAACACTTGTCGGTGCATCTGATAAGTGGCAAGTAGGCAACCTATAAATTGGAATGGCGCGAAGCACACGACCACAGGAAATGCAAGGCGGACAAAAAGAGGTGCGCTTTCATAAAGTGACCTGAGCAGCCCTACAATACGCTCTTGTGCAAGACAACGTAAACTGCCTGTAATATAGATTTTATTCGGTAATTGCATAAACACACAAAAATGAAAGAAGACGGCAAATGGATGAGGTAAAGATGTTCAAGCCTGCCGTGATATCTTTTTTGTCTATAGCACAGTGCAGATCTTCGAAGTAGTGGCGAGCGCTCACATAATCGTGGTTAGCACACCTGCTTCTTTCATTCAGAACTCAATTGCGCAGGCTACACTAAAGCGCTGAGTACCCGAGATTTTATTCGTATTTTGAAAGATTTTTAAATTGCTGTGGAAAATAAACACAGCGAACACTGCTGCAAAAAGCTGAATCGGCTTGTCTGGAACCAGTTCTATTTTATTAAAGCAATCGCGCATAAATAAAATAAACTTAAACCTTGTTATAACGATGTTGCAGCTAACCGGTGATTCCGTCATTATAGCCATAGCCAGTGTTTCCAATAAGAATAGTTATTCCTTCGTTGTTTGCATAATTTATTTATGAGCCGTTTCCTTCTAACGAAGTCTGACTGTGCTACTATTCTCGCCTAGGTATTCTTGGCTGATAGAGGACTAGGTGGGATAGAAGTTTTTCTTGCATTGCGCATGTGGAAGGAAAACCATATGCGGATTCCGCGTATCTCTTACTTTGTAAATTTGCTCCAAGTTACGTGCTAACACCGCACATTTCTAAGTGCGTTGCTACCTGTCACAACATTCATGCGTACAATTCTTGCGTAAGCTAGAAACGCTATTGCTGGATCATTTTTTTTTGTGGCATTGGCTTCTGTTATCACCCGTTAGAGTGTTACTGTGCCCTTCAACGAAACCGGAAGGATCCTCTTGTCTTTGTTTGATACAGACTGAGCAATGCATATAAAGGAAAGGCCTGCTTAGCATTGTGCTTGCTCCTGTCCAACCGAAGCCAGAAGAAAAGATAATGTGCGAGTTTAAAAAAAATAAAAAATTCGTTCTTTGGTGCGACTCGCCAAACACTTGCTTCAGTTGTTGTAATAGAACAGAAATGCCGTTGTGCTTTCATGCTTTTCGGCAATCCGAGTTTTGAGTACACATTTTTGCACTTACATCGATGCAATTGTGATGCAGTCAACCATGCGCTGGAAGATTTTCTGCCCGAGTTTCGGTCTGGACCACACAACAGCATGTTCTGTTAACCGTAACTGGTTGATTTTTAGCAACTGGTGGACCAAGCTAACTAACAAATATATACTTCTGTGACCACCTGTGCCAGTCAATAGAAGACGTGGTTCACAAACGGATTGATACGGTTGGAATGAAAGAAAAACACGGCAAAAACTAATCCAAAGCACCTTAACTTGGAACCGATATTATGTAGCCGAGAACGGCTTCTATATTGCTATTTGAGACGCTAAACAATCATTCATTAATATTGAGGTGACCCAAATCTTTTACAACGACCCAGAAAAATTCTTGCAAATAATAAACCCTTCGCACACCCATGCTGTTACCCTTAACGACACAGTAGGAGAGGAGGTCAGTGGCGCTCAATGTGCTGAAATTTTTAACGTTGCCTTTTCCTCTGTTTTCATTGATGAAGCTGGCATCTGACCACCTTCACTGCGTAATACCGCACTTCTCCTTTTACTCTGTCTATCCTTCTGTAATGATGGTATTTTGCCTATAACAGAAAATATGAAGGTCTCGTCATCATTGGCATTGAACAAATCAATTTGAAACTTAAAAAACAGTAATTGGATCACTGTTGAATACCCGTCATTGTAGTTCACATAACCCCTTGCTACAGGAAGCATACCGGATAGCTGGGGAAGGTCGTTCCAGTGCACAAATCAGGAGACAAGCAATCTCCCCTTAATTATCGCCCCATTTATCTAACCAGTGTCTCTTGTAAAATCATGAACCATGGCAATTACTCCATATTTTTAAACCATATTTATAGTAACAAGTCTTTTCTTCCTTCACAGCATGGCTTCCGCCAGGGCTTTCAAAACCCAGCTCGCACTTTTCGTTCATGATCTGCATAATAATTTTGATGGTAATATCCAAACTGATGCTATATTCTAAGATTTTTCAAAAGCCCTTGACGCCGTACCTCACGCACGTTTGCTACTAAAGCTAGGGCAGCTAAATTTGCATCCTAACATTCATGCTGGGATCAAGGAATTTCTAAAAAATCCCGCTCCCAGTTTATTTTTCTTAACAACCAAAATTCTACCTCCCTCGTAACTCAGGCATCCCACAATGCTCTGTCCTTGGTCCACGGCTGTTTCTAGTCTGTATTAACGATTGACCAACGCATCTAACATGTAACGTTCGCATGTTTGCCGACGAATGTGTCATCTATCGCACAATAACCAAAATATTCCATCAAGCAGCTCATTAAAATGATATTAATCACGTTCATCGCTGGTGCTACCAATGGCTCATGAAGCTAAATGCTAACAAATGTAAACCTGTCTCCTTCCATCGCTGCCAACAGCCTTTCGTTTTTAAACTAGGCTGTCCTCAGTTCTGGTATCGAACCTGTACAATGTTATAAATTAATTGGCGCAACCTAAAGCAGTGATCTTCCTGGCGCACTGATATCTTTAACGTCATATCATCAGCAAACCGATATCTTGGATTTGTGACACGTCAGCTACGTCATGTTCCACCGCACGTGAATCTACTGGCCTATAAGGCGCTCGTCTGGTCTATTCTTGAACATGCATCTCCTATCTGACACCCGCATCAAACTTATCTAGCTAACGCCCTTGAAGCTTTGAAAAATCGCGCTGGAAGATTCATTCACTCCGATTGCTCTTTCAATACCAGAGTAACAGCATTAAAACTTCAGTCCGAAGTTTTGAACCTTAGCACACTTCGTCATATAGCTACTCATATAGCCTGTTCCGTGAGATATTTCACAGTTTGCTTAATCATCCGCCATACCTATAGCACCACCTTCACGCATATCCCACCGCAATATGCATCCATTTTATGTTGCTCGACCGCTCACTAGAACCGCTACGTTTGCCGACTCATTTTTCCACGAACAGCTATGATCTGGAACGGCCTTCCCCCCATCATTGCTGCCATCACCTGCCCATCGACGTTTGCGACGAGTGTTCCTCATCCCATACGATAACTAATCTCACCCATGATATGTAGCCCCCCCCCCCCCCCCCCCCCCTAATATTTAATACCCCGAAAGGGGTCTTTAAAGTAATAAGACGAAACGAAACCTGCGAGTCACTGACACGCTACTAATCTGTGATTATTCCTCAGTCTTGTGTTGCGCGGAGTTTGATAATTGCCATCTCTTAATTTCAGTCGAACACCATTTCCGAAAAGGGAACTTATGCAGATAGTAAATTGGTAATGTGTCCTGCTTGCGAATAACGCGTTTCACAACTGTACGGAGGGCAAGGTTATGCCGGATTTGACGTTGGTAGACTGGGCTTTGTACTTTCTAAATATAGTGTGTGTACTCGCATAAATTACCGCGGCAGGTTTAGACCGAGCGCAACTAAGACTGTGCTTTATGCATTGGGTAGGCGGTAGGTACCAGTACCCGAAACAGGAGTCATTTAATATAAACGGCTGCCTGTTTCAGGACGCTTAAACGGTTTTGTGCAGCCTCTCGAAACAGAAGCAGTCGCAAGGAAATTGTAACTGTGGACGAAATATCTTCGTACAACAGTACGGAGCAACTCGATGGTACCCGTCCGCAAGTGGACCGCAAACGACGCGAGGAAAGTAGCTGTGAATAGCTGCGGTACTCACATGTGGTCTCCATGGAATTTCGTACTTGGTGTCCGAGTCTCGCTTGGTCGTTCAACTTGAAATGAGCGCTTCACGAAGTGTAACGTATGCGGGTGCAAAATATCTATGCAGCGGCTGGACACTCGGGCAAAACCGAACGGTTCGAATAGGCCACCGTCGTGGCATTTCAGATGGCCACGCCCACGCTTCTTTGCATTTCATGTGTCGCCGCCTATTGGGATCTACATAAACCAAACGGTGGTGCTGCATTGGTGCGAACCTTAATCACACTATTTCCGAAATTGACCATAGGGCCCTCATCTCAAAATCCAGCACTCCGATTTGTTCAGAGTTCTTATGTTAGTTGTGTTCATATGGTTACCAAAGTTCGTCTCAGTGCTGCACATGAGACGTCAATTTCATCGGCAACTACATGCCAACAACATTAGCCTTGAAAATGCTAGTGAAGCGCTACCAGAACACACTTCGCTAATGGGTCATTCTTTACATTCGTTGCAAGAAAAGCTTGTTGCCTTGCACCTGCCACAGAAAAAAAAGGAAACTTAAAATTGAACTGCTTTTATAAGCAGAAGTGACGTGGTTTTTTGAAAACCATATTTTGAATTCTTCAATATTAATGAAAACCAATTTCTGGGCCACTCTTAAACAACTAGCCGCACATTGCTGGCGTGAGTTTCTCGGTGTTCTTTCTATATCTGCGGTATTCCCGCGCTGTCTTATATGCATGACTCGGGACAAGTGGCGACTTACTTCTTTCTTCATAAAATGCGCTTCTTACGATGCTTTCTTCCAGCACACGCATTCCTTGAGCGCAGTTCTCGGTACGAGACGTAAAAAACTGCTGCCAATACCGTCAGCCGATCCCATTAATAATTATTTTGCTGAAAAAGATATAAGTTACGAACCCGATGCACTCGATACTTTATCATGCGTTCTATTCATGGATCATGAATCATTACCGAGGTAAGAAACTTGAGATAGAACTTGACTAGATAACATTAAACTCAAACTGCTCTAAATTCTTTTCGTTCGTTGCTGCAGAATTCAGTCGGCTGTCTTTGCCTTTGTCCTGTACGAAATGGTACTGGCTCCTTGCGCTTTGGATAGCCAGTTATTTCCCAAGAACAGGGATCAACAGACGTTTGAAGCTGAACTTCCGGCGTTGATTGCTTCTAAAAAGCCAAGAAAAATTAATGGTTTGTTTTATTGCACCGAAGATACCTTGATAATCTTTATTTCCACGTTACCTTGTCTTGATTATATTCGGTAACAGGTCGTGGTGGAACCGCTTGTTCGGAAGAGCCTTGCGATAAGGCTGTGTATCAGCGAAGCTGACAAAAAGAAGCCCGCCAAAAGGACCCGCTGAGCACGTTGACGTGTTGCGTTCAATGGCGGTGCATTTTTAAAGATTTAGAGTGAAGCATTGCTGTGTCAGAACAAGGATCCTGCGAAGCAAATTTTCACTAGCGCCTCTTGAGAATGCCTTGTTCTTCTGCAGCATCGCAGTGGCTATTCCGCTTTGACATGTGGTTCAACGCAAAAGCGCCGCTATGCGCTGGGCGCATTTGAACAGATTTTCTCCAGGGCGATTTGGCCCAATCTTTGTAACGCCTGAAGAGGAGGCTGACGAGCGGAGTTGTCGGGCTTACAGCAGCAGCTCCCGCGGTTTGTCTGCAGGCTACGGCCAGTCTGATGCTCTTCACACGATAAGTGTGGCATTTGCTAGTTGTATTAACTCATCTGCCATGACCATTCTCTTCCACCTGCTCCATTAAACGCAATGCTTCATGCATTCCAAATAACAAGGGTTCGAGCAGGTGCCTGTCCAAGCATCGTCGAGTCTGCTCCTTTCTTCCGATAGCTCAACGCGTACATTACCAGACTGATGTTCTGCACAGACCGCTCATGAATATGTTCGATGAACTGAGTTGGAAAACTAAATTTAGGTAAATGGTGAGACGATGCTGCTAAGGTATTTTTGAGACCGAGAGTTAATCTACTTGTCTTCACCCTGGTTGAATGCCGGACTGTAAATGAGGAGCGTAGTTGCAGTACAAGGTGACAAATTTCGATGACAAAGCACATGCATCGTGGGCAAACTTTTTCAGCTTGCTTGCGACAAGTATCAGGATGCAGGAAAGTTGCTCAACACCGTCAACTTATATTAGACAGTTTATGACGATACGTTGTGGAGACAAAATTCCTGTCTTCACAAATGCCATGGTACTGTTTGATTTGCGACACGTGGCACTCTGAGCCCAACAGGAACGAAAGTTGAACGACCATGACACTCGCAGTATTCACATTATAGGTGTAGACGTCATTAGCCATGCAAACGAGGCCCTTTGAAGAAAACCGAAGCAATTGATGCAGATTGCAAACCTAATATAACGGGTATAAATAAATTATGAATTGGTAGCGATGGGCTTTAATAATGTAAAGCTGCAAATGTCTTCCACTGAGCATTAGGCAGCATGAAGGTAGTTCTAAAAGAGAGATGTTGACTTAATTAGACATAAAAATTCTGCAGCTTGACTAAGAGAGGATGGTTATTCGTGCAGAGTCTCAACCCTATTGTCAGTATCATCACCCTCATCCCATATTTTTAACCTATGAGAAATTCAGTGCCAGTGTACGCAGATGTGCTGTTAGAGGCCTTTGAGAACTTGAACCTACGAATGCTCGCGCAAGGTACAGCAGGTACCCTCTGCACTTGCAAGTCTCCTCAACATTGGCTTTTGCAGACGCCTTCCGACCAGTCACAAGTGGACACATGTTACACATCAAGGGCCTTTAATCACTATGCCCCACCTTTTGACGAGTTTGTACCTCGGCTTAAGCGGTGCATACGTGATCATGTCGGACCTATAAGGTCTCTTTCGACTGTGGAGGCGCATATGTATCTCAATCACTTTTCGCCTAAAATTAGAATGTGCAGTCGAGGAAATTCAATGGTTCTTCGGGTGTGTGAAATTAAATGCGTCTCGTAACATCGGCACGACTCGGAGATAGCAGTGGCAAAGAAAGCCGACAAGATCAGGACGGTGTCCTTATTAACGCGATAAGGCTCCTGGATCTGTAGAGCATCTAGGGCGCTTTTACTTGGTGATGGGTGCCGCTGAATTTAATGTGCGGACTTCCCTGTAATATTTGCAGAAGTCGGCGCGTCGAATCGAGATGGCGAGTCGGGTCAGTTCAACCCCATATCACAGTGGCTAGGTCGCTGACGACTCTCACATTTAAGGGATCTTGACCTCCTGCTTGCCAAATGAACTAAGGCCCTTTTATATTGTGGTAAATGTTTTGGTTTTCGTATTGGTTTCTGTACCTTCTATTTGTAACGTATAAACCTGGTATTAAAAAAATGAGGCCACCGCTACAACGAATTCATCCATCATAGAATGTGGGTCATATATCTAGAGCATGGAATATGGAGAGGTAGGTATCGCCTGATTAATTTCGGGTATTTTTATAGAGCGTGTAAAATAGAGATTTATTTTTTTATGCTTGTGCAGCCGTATTTCACAATCATTAAAATCCTTGACGACGCGTGTATGCCAGATTTCGCCCAACGTATGTGACTGAGCTGTATGTTTATTGACGCACTGTGGTTATCAGCGGACGCTGCCAAATCGCTCCAACATTCTGAAACTCAATCGCTCCCGTCACCGTGTCGGCAGTGTTTTCTTTCTTCGCCATCGTCACTTGAGTATGCTTTCCTTTTTCCGCCGAGAATCCAGGTAGAATAAATCACTGCCCCGGGAGCTGTCGATTGCGGGATGTCCTGACGGTGATCGGTCGTCTTAGCATGAGATCATTGCTTCGGTTGCTGACAGCGTGAAAAATTATACTTGCAACAAAAAATGAAGCCGCATTTATTCATTGCCCGCTGCATGCGTTTTGCCATCATACACGTTTCGAAAAAACGTCCAATGCAGATCGCCGCCTGCTCTCACTACTGAGCAGCCCGATGCTATTAAGCCTTTCTGATTAGAGCACCCTTGGTCTTTTCTTATAAAAAGCTCCTCTGTAGGGAGTCAGCTTTTTATACAAATTCGAAGAAAACGGCGTCCTGTCACGATAATTTTTTAATTCAAGTTTGCGGTACGAAAGCACTTATTACCCTTCTCCCCACGCTACAGCACCAGAGAGCAGGATGAACAGATAAAACTAAATAAAGAAAATACCAAGGCTGTAGAACAATGCGGAGCGCTAGGTGAAGCCGTTTAAGATCAGGTGACGATAGTGTTTGGGGGAGGGGGTATAAAAGCGGACGCTGGATCGTTTTTGACTGCTTGCCCACTCCCACTGATTCCATTCGGATCGAGCAGATGGACGGGTGTGGGGAGGGGACAAAAGATATAGGCTGCTACTTGGCCGCCTATCTGCTGTCCTGCAAATAGGTTGCAAGCGCCCGCTTCTTTTTTGTTTATATTTTTATCCTTTTTATGCTTCGAAATGTCCAGATTGTTACAAGCCGGAGCTACTGTGCTTTTACATCGACCGGCTTGTTCGTGATTTATGTGTGTGAAAGTTTTTCCCTTAGTATTGTTATAAAACAAATGATCAGGCGCAATTGCGCCACGCACCAGATTCCTCGATATGTTGAGCTGCTGCTCTGCCCAGACCATGATTCGTTTTAATTCAATTGTCCAAGCGGCCAGGTCCAATTTCATGTGCTTATAGGTTACGTTACAAATATATGAACTCTCTGCGAGCTTGCAGAATATACGTACCATGATCAAGAAAGGCTCTCTTGCTAAATATATATATATATATATATATATATATATATATATATATATATATATATATAATTTGATGGCCTTGATCACAACAAAAGCGGACGAATTCACAATTTGCACGCGTTCATGTTCACTCTCCACGCAAGTGCCGACCATTTTTCCGTCGCTTTCCTTTCCTCGATTAGAGCCTCCTCAGCACACTGCACCTGCTGCACTTGCCAGTGATACACATACATTCGCCCAGCAATATGGAAAAAGGTGCCGATGCTCAATGACTTCGAAGTTTCAATTATTCGAACAAAAGCTTTTATACGTATTGTCGCGTCATGGAAGATCATGAAGCCTTGCTGAATAAAGGCATGCGATGGACAAGGCTGGTCTGAAAAGTATGATATTTCGCACATCAATACCATTTTTTGCACATGCGAAATAATGTTTCCTTCGAGAGACGAGAAATTGTAACCAGGCTCGGCGGCGGCTCAACGATCCACGTCTCCTCCGTAGCGGCTTGTCAAACATTTCAACTGGTTGAACATGAGGAGCGCAAAATGTTTGATGCCTTGTATATTACCTCACCGCATGTGGTAAGCAATAAATGTCCCGGATAGATCGTGGTGGACGCTTGAAGAACAGCGATTGTAGTCCAGATTCTATCAAAGACTCAAAGAAGTCGCTAACATTTTCCTGGAATGGGAAAGCAATATACAAAATGTTGAATTGTAAATGCGAAGCACTGATGCAAATCCATGTAGCTCAGGTAAAAAATGTTGTGGCATCTTTAGTGCGACACGTAAAGAGGGCGCAACGGATTTGTCCTTCACCTGCGGTTTATGTCTTCCTTGAAGATACGGTTTGAGGCACCATTGCTGGGGTAATTGGCTGGGATTATATTTCACATTTTGCGACAAGTACCACTTTTAAGCAATGAAAGAGCTCACGCTGAACGCCCACAGTATTCGCAGTCTCCATTTTATTGGCCTCGAGTTTTGCCACAATGCACGCCACCTGGCTGTTCGGGAAAAAAATCATAGCACTTGATGCGCTGTGTCTGCTGCTAAAATACAGCCAATTGCTAAGACTTCAGCGACTTTAACCTACACAGCTCAAGCTTCCGCCGCCTCATGGTAAGAAATTTGCTAAAAAATGGCGATATAAACTGTACATCGGATCTATTACATGTCGCCTGTGTATGTAACCAAATATGTCTTGTGTGTCTGCAAACAATAGATAATTATTTATGTGGGGGGCCTTTGCCGCAATTCAGCGTCATTATCACACGTGCGTATTTATGAGGAATTCAATACCTGTGTCCGCAGATGTGGTGTTTGAGGCTCTCAGTGCTTGAACACACAAATGAACATAGAGTACAGTGAAAGCCCTCAACTCTTCGATGCGTACGCATGTGACGGTCAAATTGACCTTTTGTTATCGCCCAACAGGAAAACAGTTAACATTTGTAGGGTTTTTCTCCTGTGTGCGTACGCCTGTGCCGAGCTAAGGTGTCACTTCTAGCCGCTGCATAAACGCACTTGTCACACTTGTAGGGTTTTTCACCTGTGTGCGTACGCTTGTGCTTATTTAGGTTGCTACGTGAAGCAGTTGCCAAGGGGCACCGGTCACACTTGTATCTTTTCTCCCGAGCGTGACTTGACATATGCATTTCAAGGTCGTGGGACATCTGAAACGCCGTTGTGCACAGGCGGCATTCAAATTTCGCTATTCCGTCGTGCGAGTCGATGTGCCTCACAAATTCGTCATAATTCGTAGAAGTGAAGGGACAGAAGACGCATCTGAACGGCTTTTCTGTCAAGTCAGGGCTCATATACCCGACAGAATTTTCGTCATTGGTAGCCAGCGAAGGTCCCAGGTGCTCCCAATTTGTGTGGTTTACATTTGCGAGTTCAGTGGTCGACGGCGATGGTAGAACAGAATGAACGGGAATGTCCTCGGGACTGGATACAGCCTCTGGAATGAAGGTTGATAACAAGTGCACGTTAGGGAAAATCAGATATTCTCGTTCCTCCGCGTTCGGCAACATTTTAGTGCAACGGTTGACAAATTCCACACCTTTAAGAACATTTTTCTAAAGCAAACTGATGCTAAATAACAAACAGTACATGGACAATGAGAAAATTCACCACATCGATGGCTAGTTGAACTAAGAGCGAGGACAATTTTAAGCGAGAACATTGAACCTTAAGACGTAGTGTGCGCACGGTCATTGCTGCAATTTGTGCTGCCGTTCTGTCTGACAGCACTCCGAAGCGGCCAGCGGTTTTCGCTACCATGTGTGAAATGGAAACTACGATGTCTGCGGCGGTGTCTGATGTTTGTGGTCTTTTTAAATCTGTATGCAGCAGATATGTCCATCACAACGCGCCAATCCTGTTCTGTGGCCACCCTTTGCTTTAGACCGCACACTTGCTACATTGTATTGATGCCCATAAGTTTTGTTTTGTTCTATGGGGCTTACGTTTCGAAGCAAGTCGCGTGATGAGGAACACCGTAGAGGTAGGCTCCGGATAATGGCGATCGCACGGGCTTCTTTAACGTGCACTGACATCGCGCAATCCAAGGGCCACCATTATTCTGGACCCGTTGAAATCAGACCGCCACCGCCAAGATGGAAGCCGCAGCCGATCACCATAACTAATATGCAAGCGAGGCGGCTTACTTAGGAGAAAGGCACTCGCACTTCAGTCTACTTGAACACTTCAATTATCAGAGCACCACTTTCTATTTAATTAATGAAATCAGAATGGTATCTGAGCAGATCCATATTTCTAGGCACTTCACTAAAAACTTAGGGACGTCCGAAATTCGTATGAAATGCGACGAATACACAAGATGAAGAAATGGCTTTAAGCTGTGCATTTAATGCGATCGAAAGATAGCCGCTGCTCTTTAAGGGCAACAGAGTGGATTCTAAGAGAAGGCAAGCGGCAGAGGGGGCGGCTATAATTTAGGTGAACGGATGAGATTAAAAATCTTGCAGGCATTGGGTGGCCGCTGTAGCCATAGGGTTAATTTGGGAAGCAAGAGGGAGAATTTATCCTCCAGTTGGCATAGTCAGGCTAATTATGCTGATAAATTTACAACGTCAAAAATATAAAAAACATTGGCAGTCAAGGCCCCGTAAATTCAAACTTGCACGCTGTCAATATGAGTAATATTCAGAATAATAGTGTTTGTGTAGATTTAAATACCATGCAAATCATCACCAATCATACAAGGAAAAGTAAAGACAAGAGTACAGAAAGAATGCAGGCGATTTATGTGAGTACGAATTATACATCCGCCTCATTTAAGTGTCATAACAAAGTGTTTGCAAACTAAAGGGCAAGCCTAAGTTTTCGGCGTAAACAGGACAATTAAATTTAATGTATTCTGAAAACGTAACTTGCAGATACAACTTTTCTGAAATTTGTGTTTTGTCGGCAAATGCAGGCCTCAATCGAGAACCTAAGTCAGAATGGCGTGGCTGGTTCAACTTAACTGGATGAACGTACATGTCTGATCCGTAATTTTTGTAAAACTAGGATATGACCAAAGAAGATATATTATCACTGGCTGTCATTTCGGATCAGCGAAACTTTCTATTAAAATTGGTTGTTAAGAGAAATGAAGGAATGACTGTCTCAAACACCTTGGTGGATACCCAAACCACGCCGTAAAGGAAGGCGATAAATGAGGCAGTGAAAGAGGAAAAGAAGGAAGATGTGCCATAGTGGAGGCCTCTGGAATATATGCCACCACCTGGGGATCTTTAACTTGCACTGACATCGGCTCCACGTTGAGTACAACCGATTCTCTAGGCTCGTAACGGCAATAGTTCTGCCTCTCCCTCCTCCAACTTCTCCTCACCGTTTGTTGCTTGGAGGTCGCAGTCCGGCTGATAGTCCATGGCGTTTCTCTTCTCACACGTGAGGGTCACTATTCCGGTGAAGGGCGGTTGGTTACGTACGCCACCAGTGCGTATGATGGAATTCGGCGATGATCCGTTGTATCCTGGTTATGCCTAGGGGACACCTACAAACAGCCGAAATCACACCTGCAAGAAACACCATCAGGCTCTCACATGTAGCCTCCACACTCTCCAGTTTTTCACAGTAGTGCTGGTGGTGAATCCTGCCAAACAAGTTTTTCAGAAAACGAACACAGCCTTGTGACGGATATATGAACAAAGAATAAAGAAGTAGTTAGCACCTGCATAGGTAATTACAACCTGTTCTGCTAATTTGAATTTGTCTTTAGATAACATTACTTCCGTCCTCTCTCAGGAAGCTCGAAAGTTTTATCATTAGTTTGGAGCCAGATTTTTTCCCCTCGGATTTATTACAGAGGTCTTTTTCCAACTCAGGTCCGCGCTGCGCAGCTAAGGAACAGCCCACTCTAATGCACCGCCAGAACGCACCTCTGTTCCAGAGCCTTCCTCCACAAAAGTGCAATCAAAATGTTTATAGTTAGCACGAACGCTAATCTCGGGACAGGAGTACTTCCGTAGAGACGTTTAGGATGACACAACGGCGGATGAGAATAAGAATGAGGAGCTTATAAAAGCCGGCTCTTCTAGCGAGTAGTCTTCACAAGACTGCTGCCGTCGTTTGGGTGTGTGTTCCAACCAGCTCAATTGCTGCTTCCTGATTTCAAAACAAATGCAATATTTCGCTTCCATTTCGCCAACAGCCGCTGTTATTTTCTGTATATTATTATATACGATCTCTGTGTTGAACGGCGCACATTATCAATAAAATTGAAGATTTAGGAAATTAAAGGAAATATATTCTCTTTTGTTCCAAATTTAAGTAGCATATATTTGATCAGGTAGGATATTTTGCAAAAGGATCAGGAGGAAGAAATGAATTTGTTCCGAAGCGCTGCCCCACATAAAACTCCCTACAATGTGTTCAGCTATGATTTGAGCTCGTAAACATTTTGTTTGCCAGCTAACTACATGGCTGGAAACAATTTTGATAAGATCAATCATCATTCCTTACTGCATTAACCGGAAATAAATGATCATGTCCTCTCATGCCTTGCCGAAATAGGGTAGACGAAGCAGACGTCAAGTCCTGTTGTTACGCTCTTTCTACAGAGTGCACACCCTGGGGAAAAAAAATGCCGGCGCTTGAAGAAACACTTAAAGGTTATGCTGATTGCGAATTTTTTGTGGCGTAAGGATTTTGTGGCCAATGATCGCCATGATACCCAGTTTTTTTCTTTGTACTCAATGTGGGGTGAAAGGACTATTTCTCAAGCATTTCAAGGTAAAGGACCCGGGCACCAGGGAGGCGAAAGCTTGTACCCGTTCTATCACCAAAAGGTACCCTGCGGCATTGGGTACCCATCAGGGACCTCCGGGGTGTGCAAATGTATTGGTATTTGCCATTTTCAAGCGTGCTGTTCATCGCCAGTTATAAATTCTTTCTGCTAAAAAGTACCTTATATCTGATGTACGTCACTGCTCATATCACCGACTTTCGGTGCCGACTGGATGGGCAATGTTTCTAAATTTCGGCGAACTATTTATTAGATAACAGTAATTATATGAATATTTTGTATAATTTATATATGCGCCACGCTGGTTTACTGATGGTCAATTGTGGCCGACTTATATTTTTTTTTGTGCAGCAGTTGGAAGAAGACGAAATAAAAAAAAAGACGTGACTGTACTGTTGTGAAGCCCCGCTGTAGCGTCGCACCCGTGTCTTGGAATAAGTACGCGCTGACTGTGTCGAAATGAGCAGCCGATTCCATAAGCACCAGCATCAAAGTGTTTCCGCACCTTCGTAAGGAACAGTGAGAATGCGTGAAATCGTCCCTGATAAGTGATAAACAGGCAACCGAAAAATTTGAACCCAGTAAATTCAAGGTGGGCAAAAAGAGGCGCTCTTTTTGTCGTTATGGTATTTCCTGCGATCGGGATTTCCGCTGTTGAAATTTATAGCTTGAAGAATCGACCTCTGCAGCAAGAATTATTTGAAGGCAACCTAAACCTGGTTGAAACGTAAGATTTTGTTCTGCCTTCCAAATGGAAAAAACTAAAGGCGAAGGTGAATTAGTTATCTGAAATTAATAAAGGCTGTCATAGTAATTTTCAGTTGTGTATAGCACCGCGCACATCTTGAAAGTCGCAGACATTGATGCGGTCAGCACAAATGATTAGTTTATCGAAATCTCAGTTGGGATGGTTACAATACTGTAGCGCAGACTGCACGAGATTAATTTTGTATTTTGAAAGCTTGCTGAAATTTCTGTGAAAAAAAAAAACCAGAAAGGTTATTGCCATCGTAAATACTGAATCGATCGTTTCGAAAACACTTCTACAAATTCAATGAACACACTTGGGTATAAAGAAAATACGGTTGGACTTTGTTATGACAACGTTGAAGGGAACGAGAAGTACCATCGTTATAACCAGTGTTTGCAGACCTTCCAAGGACAATCGTCTCTTCTTTGTTATATAATTTCGTGGTAAGCTGTTACGTTACATGAGGAGCGACGGTAGTACTATCCTCGCGCAGGTATTATAAGGTAATGATACGACCAGGCGGGATATAAAATTATCTTGGATTGCCTAAGTTGAAGGAATATCACAACCATAGACAGCGTATCTCATTTTCAAACACCAGTTCAAGTTACCTTTTACCACGGCACATTTTGTACTGGGGTCCTATCTGTATAAACATTTATTCGTACACTGCTAAGCGGTCACGCTTTTGCTGAATCACTTGGCTTTCGATCTGCCAATGCTTGCAGCCCACCGGGTGTTTACGTACCCATTAACACCAGGCGCGGTATGAACTTTCTAATAATAGCGTGTACACGCGGAAAAGCGTAGACTTTTATCTTTCACTTTCCACTGCAGGTTCAAAGTATGCACGCCTAGGAATCTGCTTGCATGCATAGGTCCGGCGGCAGAATACCTCGAACACGAATCAGAACCTCAAACGGGCTGAATTTTTCAGGCGGCTTCCACCGCTTTGTGCAGTCTTTGTCAAGAGCTGTTGCACAGAAATCGTAACTGTGGATGAAATTTCTTGGCGCACCAGTGCGGAGCAAAAAGAATGTAGTCGGCCGCAAGTGGAAAACGAACGACGCGAAAGATGTGAGCTGTGAATAGCTGCGGTACTCACACGTGGGTTCCTCAAAATTTCTTCCTTGGTGTCCTGATGCCGCCTGGTCCTTAAACGACAAATGAGCGCTGAACGACACGTAAAATCTGCGCGAGTACGTAATGGCTATCGAGCGGCTGGACACTGGTCACGCCTATTAGGCGTTGCATTTCATGTGTCGCCACCTAGTGGGGTCTATGTAAACCGAAAGGCGGCGCTGCATGTATGCCAATTGTGGATTATCGACGCTGTTTAGAAAAGTAGACTTTAAGCGGGTAGAAGTAACCAAGCGAAGGTTATCCGATTGGTTGCTGAAATCAAGACGAGAGTAAAATTTCTCAAGTCGTGGCTAGGTGGCTTGAAGCACCGCCATTTTTGAAGGGTTCAGCCTTATCCACCTATCCATTCATCCATCTGAATCACACTATTTCCGAGATTGAAGAAAGTGCCCATCTCTGAAAATCCAGCGCCTCAGTGTGTTCAAAAGACGTACATTAGCTGCGTTCGTATTGTTAGCAAAGCTAGTTTCCATGCTGAGACGTGATTTCTGTCGAAAAATTGTTAACAATATTAGCCTTGAAAATCCTAGTGAAGTGCAATTCAGAGTCGCTTGTCGATTGGGCTATGCTGTAAATTTGTTTGAACGAAAAACCCTCTTGAATTGCACCTTCCACACACAAAAAAAGAGACTTTAAGATAAATCGCTTTTATAAGCTAGAAGAATGTGGCGTATCGAAACGATTATGTTGATTTTTTCAACATTATTGGAAACCAAATTTCGGGCAACTCTCAAACAACTAGCTTCATATTCTTAGTGTGAGTTTGATTTCTTTTCATATCTGCGGTATTCCCGCGGAGTATCTTCTGAATGCCTCGGGACCGGTGCAGGTTAATCTCTTTCTTGATAAAATGCGCTGGTCGCGCAGTTTTTATCTAGTATACATGCTCCTAGAGTGCAATAATGACCGTAATACATCAGAAAAACTGCTTTTATTACCATCAGCTAATCCTATAAAAATTGTATTCCAGATAAAGACATAAGCAGCTAACCAAAAGATACTTGATACTGTAGCGTGCATGTATTTATACGTAATTGAAGACATCGATATTAATATCATTGGTAACATCGTTACCTAAGTGCGAACCCTGAGAGAGATCCTGACTTCATAACATTAAACCCAAAGCTGTTCATAAATGTTTTCGTTTCTTGCTGCAGAATTTAGTCGGCTGCCTCTGCATTTGTCCTCTACTAAATGGTAGAAGCTAATGCGGTTTGGAGAGCCAGTTATTTTCCAAGCACAGAGATTAACAGGACGTTTGAAACTGAACTTGCTGCGTTCGAAGCTGGAAGATATCCAACAAAACAGGAGGTGTTAGTTTTCATTAAACTGAAATAACCTTGATGATAAATGTTATTTTAATCTGACCTTTTCAAGACTATATTGAGTAACAGCACGTATTGAAACCACTGGTCCAGAAGAGGCACGCGATACGGCCGCGTATCAGCGAAGCTGACAACAAGAGCCCGACCACGCGAGCTGCCGAGCAGGTGGACCAGTTGCCTTTCTTGGCGGTGCATTTTCCAAAAGAATTAGAATGAAGCATTGCTGAGATGGATCGAGGATCCTGCGAAGTGGATTTGCTTTAGTACCTCATGAGAATAGCTTGTACTTCAGCAGTATCGCACTGCTTTTTCCGCTTTAACATGTGGTTCAACGCAAGAAGAGGCCGCCATGTACTGGGCGCATTTTTACAGCTTTTCTCGCGCGTGAGTGCGGCCATCCTTCGTAACGTCTGAAAAGGAGGCTGACGAGCAGAGTTTCCAGGCGAATGGCTGTAGGTTCCTTGGGTGGTCTGCTGGCGACGGCCAGTCTGGTACTCTCCAGATGATAAGGATGGCATTTGGTAGTTCTATTATCTCCTCTGCTACGCCCGTCTTCTTCCGTCTGCTTCATGAAATGCAATGATACAGTGTTGGCCTCCGCACACACAGCGACAGTTCACTCTTTGTGAACAGCTTTTCCGGATTACATAGTTTCAGCGTCCGTGTCCTCTCTCGTACTATTCCAAATGGCACTTTCAGGGGCAGCAAAGGTTAATCAAAGCTGACAATTTGCAACGGAGGAGTGCACGTGAGGGATATGCTAAAAATAGTGTCGTACGTAATTCAGTGTTCCTAAGTGGTGTCTTAACATTTGGTCCTTGAAACCTGCACAAAGCTGCCTCTTCCTGCAGATACTCTTATCGCTGGAGAAACGTCGTCTGCGTGGACAGGCGTTCGACTTTGCTCGCAAAATGACTAAAACTGCTCAGGCATGCCTCTATTTATGCTGGGAACGTTCACCTATTATTCTTGCAATGCCGCTGTGATAAGAATTTCATTTAGCTTCGTGTGCATCTGCTGTAGTCTGACATGCTTGCAACGATCACATGAACGCTTCATATCGAGCGATAAGATACCGTCATCGATCAAGCATCATGGCAGCTACTTTCAAAACTGTGCATACAAATGGTAGTAGCTTCGAAGCCCTTTACCGTATATGGCACAGCAGCCAATGAGTCGACGACCGTCTGTTTGAGTTTGCACACGAAAACTTAAATACGGCGGAGTCTTGCACTCCAGAGAGCTCCTCAGTAGAGAGCCAGGTTTTATATAAATTAAATGAAAACGTACGGCGTATGATTGAATTATTTTATATTATTCAAGCACATTTTATGAAACCGCTCCTTATCCTCTCGCCCAGGCTACAACACCAGATAACATAATGAACAGTTAGAAATATGTGAAGAACGAAAGGGGCTGTAGAACAAGGTGGAGTGGGAGCTTAAACTGGCAAGGATCGGGTGACGAAAGTGGGAGGCTGGGTATAACAGCGGACGCTGGAGCGTTTTCGACTCTGTTTAACCATTCCAACCTATTCGATTCGGATTCAGGCGATGGAGGAGTGTGGGGAGGGGAAACAAAATGTAGGTTGCAGATGATGATCCTTTTTTTATGTCGCAAGTGCATCTGCAAGCAAATAGCGCCATGACACAAGGTATTTTTGTTTGCTCTAGGTGGGGTCGAAGACCCAATTTCCAAGCACTTCGCCCTTATCAAGCCGAGCACCAGGCCAGGGAAGCTCGCACCCATTGTATCACTGGTGGGTACCCGGCGACACTGGGGATCGAACCACGCACCTCCGGCATGAAAGGCGGAGGCTCAGCCACTAGGCCGCCGCTGCGGTGCAAGAGATATGTCGTTGGTGGGCCGTCTATCTACTTGATGATGATGATGATGGTGTCCTCATGCTGAATCCTATCATGCATATGCGTTCTTCTTCTTCGTCCTCTTAAGACATGGCACATACCCACATGGGGGATTGGTCAAGGAAGTGGCTGCTTCTTTTTTCTTCTTATCGTTTACATTTTTTTCTCATCTGGTACCTGCAACATTTGTGCTTCGCTAGACTGTGTTGTTGCTCAATGCACACTATGATTGTTTTGCTTGCCCAGCCTGCCAGGCGCGATGTCGTGTTTATAAGTTAGGTTTCACACTTACGCATTGGCTGCGAGATCGCGAAACATTTGTTCAAATATCGTAAAAGTGCACTTTGTGATATCTACAAACGCTGATGGCCTGCATTACAAAAAAAAGCGGCCAAATTGACAATTGTCAGGAGTCCGTGTTCACACACCGCATAATTTTCCTCCATTTTTCTGTCGCGTTCCATCGCTTGATTACAGTTGCGTGAGCACGAAGTGAACCTGCTGCACTCGTCGATGATGCGCATTCACGCGTGCAGCAATATAAAAAAAGGTGCCGAGGATCAATGACTTGCAAGTTTTAACTGCTTGTCAAAAGTTTTATACGTGCTGTCTTGTCAGGGAAGATCAGGCGGCCTTGCTGAATAAAGGCATGCGATCAGCAACACTGGTCGGACAAGTATGACATTTAGCGCAGCAATAGCAATCTTAAGCAGTTGCTAAATGTTTCTCTGATGGATGGAAAAATCTAACCGTCTCGGCGTTGGCTCAATTATGCACGTGTACTCCGTAGCGGATTGCCAAATGTTTCATCTGGTTCAGAATCAGGCGCGCAAAATGTTTGATGCGTTGTAGATAAACTTTGTTACCTCACCGCATGTGGCACGCAATAAATATGCCGAATAGACCGCGGTGGACGCTTGAAGAAAAGCGATCGAAATCCAAATTTCATGAATGATTGATAGAAGTTGCTAAGACGTTCCTTGGATGCGAAAGGAATATACAAAATGTTAAACTGCAAATGCGAAGCACTGTAGTAAATCTATGTAGCTTAGGTCGAAAGTGTTGTGGCATCTCTAGTGCGACATGCTAAGGGGACGCAACGGATTTGCCTTTTACCTTCGCTTGCACTCTGCACCAATAGTATGACCAGTCTGCACTTTATTGGTACCAACTCTTGCCAAAATGCACCCTGCCTGCCTGTTCTGAAAAAAAAAAAAACTGAAGCACGTGATGCGCCGTGTCTACGGCAAAAATTACATGCACCTATAATACGTCAACGACTCAAACCTGCAGAGCTCTTGCTTCCAACGCCGCGTGGTAAGAAGGTTGTACAATATGGCCGGTTGTAAACCGTACATATAATCTAATACATTTCGCGTGTCCGCAAACAATGGATGGTTATTTCTGTGGAGGGGCATATGGCACTGTTCAGTGTCATTTTCACATGCGCGTATTTATGAATAATTCACTCCTTGTGTCCGCAGATGTGCTGTATGAGGCTCTCAGTGCTTGAACACACGAATGAACATAGAGTTTAGTGAAAGCTCTCAGGCCTTGGATGTGTAAGCATGTTACTGTCTAACGCTTTCTTCCGAGCCGCTGAATAAGAACACACTTCACATTTGTGGGGCCTCTCGCCTGTGTGCTTACGCATGTGCCGAGCTACGTGGCCACTTTTAGCCGCTGCATAAATGCACTTGTCGCACTTGTAGGGTATTTCGCCTGTGTGGCTACGCATGTGCTCATCTAGCTTGCTAAGTGAAACAGCTGCAAAAGGACACAGGTCACACTTGTAGGGTTTTTCACCCATGTGCGTACGCTTGTGCTGGACTAGGTTGCTAAGTGAGACAGTTGTAAACGGGCAATTTTCGCACTCGTAGGGCTTTTCTCCTTTGTGGGAGGTCATATGCCTGTTAAGGTTGGAGGACGTAGAATACGAATTCGAGAAGAGGAATCATTTAAATTTCTCTCTTGGGGCGTGCGATTTGATGTGTCTCCTAACATCGGCATATTTCGTAGAATTGTATGGGCAGTGGTGGCACCACAACAACCATACTGCTATGTCAGGGTTCTGATACGTAACAGTATTTTCTTCATTCGTAGCCAGCGAAGACCCGTGGCGCTGCCGGTTTCCATGGATCACACATCCGGGCCGAGAGGTAGACGGCGATTGTAGAACAGAACTCGGAGGAGGGTGTTCAGAACTGGATACAACATCTGGAATCAACGTTGATAAAAAGTGTACTTTAGGGAATATCAGTTATGCTCGTACCTCCACATTCGGCAACGTTTTCGAGCAACGGTGGAAAAATGCCACATCATTTGGCTTATTGCACTCAAATAAACTGGTGCTAAATATCACATGGTATGTAGACACAGTGAAAAAATGCACCACATCGACGAGTACTCAAACTATCACAAGAATTTTCAAGCGATGACATTGATTCTTAAGCCGTGCTACGCGCACAATCGATAATGCGGTTTGGGCTGCCCGGCTTTCAAACGCAACTCCGAGAGCCCTCAGAAGTGGACAGCTTTTTTCGTTTCATTGCGCATAACGCGACCACGATAGCTCCGCCAGCGGGCCATGTTTGCGCACTCTATGTAGCTCTAAGCTACATATATGCCCATTAAAACGCGCTGAGTATTTTCTGGCCCCACTTTAATTTTAGACCTTGCACTGGTTACGTCGTATGGAAGCCCATCAGTTCCCTTTGGTTTTATGGGGTTTACATGCCGATGCGACTTGGGTTACGAGGGACGCCGTAGTGAGCGTTCCGGATAAATTCGATCACCTCGGGCTCATTGACGTGCACTGCCATAACACAGTCCAAGAGCCTGCACCGTTCTCCTCTATCGAAATGCAACCGGCGCCTCCGTGATCGAAGCCGCAGCCGAGCTTCACAACTACTGTGCAACCGCAGTGGCACACTTGCATGATAACATTGAACTTCATTCTAACTAAACACCACTTAACTCAGATTCCCACTTTGTAAATCAGTATTGTACCTGAGCACATAAATATGTCTAGGCACTTGACACAAAACCTAGAGACGTCAGAAGTTTGTATGAAATGCTGTAATGTACGATCTCAGAAAAAAAAAAAAATTACAGACAAGGCATTCATAAATGAAAATCTGTACACTGTCAATATAAGTGACAGCCGAAAAATACAGAGTAGTAGTGGTTATAAGAAATGTGCAAGTTATCACCAATCATGCAAGGAAAAATTAGGACAAAACCACATACGCAAAGAATACACGAGATTGACATGATTTCGAAACCACATTCGTTTCAGCGAAAACTTTCAAAAATTTTCAGAAACTGGCTTTTTCTGGTAAAATAGGGCTTTTCGGGCATATTATTACGAATCTTGGCAGACACGGGAACACTGGTAAATCGTCTTAAATACTAAGCTGGTTAACTAATTTTTAATAATGAACTTTTTTTCTAGTAGAGTTACGCGCTCAGTTCCAATTAGATATTTGTTGCCGGTCGTTAGTAGTTGCCATATCAGTTTTTAGAACTTTGAAAACGTGGTTACGCCCACCGCTGTGGCTCGAAAAATTTGGCTGCATCGAGCGAGAATACAAGTGCTTTCGAAAGCAAGCAGGCAAAGCAACCCCTCCAGTGCGAGTAATTATTCGGAAAAGCCGATTTTTTCCTTCAGGGTCACAGCGCCAAGGGTAATCGCTTTTTCGAAAATCTAAAAACTGATATGGCTGTTACTAGCGACCGGCTACAAATCTCGAATTGCAACTGGGGACCTCACTTAACTAGTTAAAAAGCTAAATATTAAAATTTGTTATCCTTTTTACTACCCAAAACGATTGTATAGTTTTCTGATGTACGCCTACACTGGTAAAACCATGCTGCAAAAGCAATATTTTTGCGCCAAAGAATAGATTTTTGAAAATATTTGAATGTGTTCGCTGAAGCACACGGTATACATCCACATCATTTAAGTATCAACGAGCGAATAAAGTACGAGCTTAAGAGAAATTATATGTTTTCTGCGTAAACAGGAGAGCTGCTTTATAGTATTTACACAACAGCATCTCACAAAACAACAGCTGTCAAATTTGCGTTTTACCAACAAATGCAGGCCTCTGCTTCGTATACATATGCACGAATCGACGACGCCAGGGTGAATGGATTGGCTGATTGGACTAAACAGGATAGACGTATTCATACCCGAAACCTAATCCTCGTAAAACTACGATATAGCCAGAGAAGCTATATTATCCATGGTCTCAATTTCTCGTGAGGTTAAGAACATTCTTAAGACTTCTATAATGCACTGAAGGCACCGCACAAAGGCACATTCAAGAGTGACGAATTCAGAGACAACATTCTGTATAATATTACAGAACAGCATCCACAGCTCAGATGGTTGAATGTGGCAAGAAACCCGCTTTATATCCATTAAAAAACAGCGAAACTTTCAAAATGTGATCAAAACAAGAGTTTCCAAGCCAGATGGCCTTGTTATGTTCCTGTGACAGTGCTAAAAATTTTACCTCTAAGAAAAATCTGTATATACACATAAGCTCAGTATACAAATAGTTGTGCTTAGAACAAAGCTCTACCACACGACTTCCGCACAGAAAACTGTCCGCGAGACAAGAATGTGCCAGGGATTGGAAGCTAGTCTACGAGACGGCCACTTCCGCGAACTTTGGGTAGCCAGAATTTCGCAGAGCGCGGTTAAAAAAAAATTTTTTCTTCTTCTCACTGATTTACTGATGCACTGTTGCAATATCCCTTGGTACTCAAGTTTTTCTGAAGTACTGCTTTGCGTGCCTCGCTCCGGTTTTAAGAAATATGAGCGATTCGTAAAATCTCTGAATCGCGTCCCTTTTCTAAATGCGGTTCAGTAAACTTTTCGTTCACTGCAACCCATTATCAAATCCGGAAGCGGCGAAAGCGACTTCGCCCCAAATTTCTCCCCACCGCTTGTCGATTTGTGGTTATTTTCGAGCTCATAGTCCATGGTAGTTCCTGTTAGGGCTTATGGGTGCTTATGGATGCTTATGGGTGCTTACGTATGCTGAAAATCTGCGATGAGCTCTTGTCTTCAGGTTGCGGCCCGTGAATACCTGCAAAGCATGGAAATGGAATATTCTCAAAGATGCAATTTTTTCGAAGTACATTTGGCGCGAAATGTTTACACTCTACACGAGTGGGTGAAAAACATTTTCTCGCGTTGCCTGCGAGGCAGCTTGAAAGACAGCTGATCGCGTTCCGCCGTTTATGTCTGAGAAGGCGGTTTCGTTTCATGGTTACACGCCATAGTTGAGGTAAAATATTCTTTTTCAGGTCTGGGGCACCCTTAAATTTGTGACACCTGGAGTACTTAGTCACAATAAAACACAAATTCGTTTTAACGTTAGCAACTTTCTCTATACTTAACACTCAAACATGGGTCCATCGCAACCGTAGGAAAAGCTTCAAAGAGAGCACGCCATTGTTCAAAAGGAAAGCCCACCGATGTAGGCAAATATCCCATGAACGCATTCAAAATATGCAAACGCCATCAGCCTCTCACAAGAAGTCTCCACATTCTCCAGTTCTACAGAGTTGCGCTGGTGGCCAATCGCGTCAATAACTATTTTCAGAGAATGGAAAAGAGCCTTATCACTGATAGAGCAGCAGTGGGAAGAAAGGAATAGTCAAGCACTTGCATAGCGAATTACAAAATGCGAAGCTAGAACTGATTACGTTAGAGGTTAATATTGCTGTCGTTCTCTTTGAGAACGGTAAGAAGATTCAGCATTAGTTTTGAGCCACGTTTGTTTCTTGAGTACCTCTTGCAGTGGCCGTTTTCAGAAAGATCTAATTCAGGCATGTAAGGCATTGCCCACTCCCAGGCACATTCGCAAGGCACTCCTTAAACATCTAATTAAAAATCATTTCTTTTTGTATATAGTTAGCTATGACGGTTTTCTCGGGACAACAATATTTCCGTGATGGATTAAAGATGTGACAACGGGGGATAAACAATGGTAGCAGGAGATTATAATACCTGGCTCTCCTCGAGAGTAGGCTTCATAAGACTGCAGTCGTCGTTTCGGAGCTTCTACAGCCAAGTCAGTTGCTTTCCCTTGATTTCAAAATGGGTTGTAAAAATTCACTTCTATTGCAACAACTGCCACGCTTTTTTCCGCATTTTTTTATATACGATCCATTTCTGTTGAACGGTGCACAACACTTTCAAATGTAATATCAGACTTGGGAAGTGACACGAAACGTGTCCTCTTTCGCTGCAAGTTCAGGTTGCAGATATTAGTGCTGAAGGACATATCGCTGATAACATCAGGAGGAACAAATTATCTTGTTCCCAAGCGCTGCGCCACATTCAATTCCCCATTATGCGCCCACCTAGAATATGAGCATGCAAGGCGTATACCTCGAGTGCGGCGTTTTTTTTTGCGAGCTAAAGAAGATGGCTGATAAAATACTTCCTAAAAATATCAACCATCATTCATCTAGGTACTAACGGCAAAGGAATGAAAATCTGCACTCATGAATCCCGGAAATTTGTAGGCGCTTGAGAGGGCATGTGCTGGCGTTGCCCCCCCCCCCCCCCTTTTTCAAATCCCGCACTCTCAAACAAAGATCATACAGTGACAATTCTGTGATCCTGAGAAGTACCCACTGGAAAGTGCCAGCACGTCGTTCGAGGTAACCTTCTAATGAGATGAGCGCACCTCGCCAGATTCGCTCCATTACAAAAAATGATATGCTACCGGCGCTGCGTATGTTCCACTAAATACACCATATTGTACAGGAAGCGCAGGGCCTGCAATCATAGAATAGTGCTGAAAGCGATGTGTCGGAAAAACTAATGTCGAAAGAGCATGAAAGGAGCGCACTAAGAAGTGCTATTTCATCGCATTCCACACTTTTAAAGATACAAGCACGAAATACATTTCCCTGAAAATACGCGCGAAAGGATTTCAGCGTGCAGAAAGATGCATGCTTGGCGTAAGAAAATTTAGCTCATACCAAGCTTATGTTTTCTTTTGCAGTGCGATGGTATAATACTACCTGATTAAAGGCCTTACCGGAGTGGCATAATTTTGGCGCCGGACAGGAATTATCAAAGACACACCTGCTGCAGAATCTTTTGACCTCGCGGAAATGTTATCGGCAATCTCCTACTCTCGACACCTTAGAATATCTGCAGGCGTGGGTGTCTCCACGAAGCCCGGCGTTGACAGAACGGGCATCTATGTGGACGTGTATTTTGTTTCCATCGCCCACGTGCTCTTCCTCATCTGACAGTTTCGCGTGAGCTGTTCATCGCCTGTTACATTTTCCTTCTGCTAAAAGGGACCCCCTCCTTGATATCCTTGACTGCGCATATCTCTGATATTCGAGGCGGATCGGCTTGGCAGCCATCGAATACCTGGCAAGGTGTCTCATCAAAAACGAGCAGGCCTGTTCCTGATGCTTATGAAATCCGATAAGTTCGCTTCGATAAGAAATTAGCATATGGAAATATCTGATACGAAAATACGTTTTAGACATCGTGATGTTACTAAAGCGGAGAAGAGTGTGTTGATGCGTAGGAAATTTTTGGCATCTGGAGATAAGCTGGAATGTACGGATTCATGATTCCACGGCCGTCAAGCTTAAGCTACATTGGATATTTCCCGTTACGTGAACCAAGGTTTCTTAAGTTCCTGGAAGTCGTATTGCGCAATGCATATTGTTTTTCAATTTCGGGGCATTATTTACTAGCCAAGAATAAACATGCCCATATTGTATCACTTATTTTTGCGCCACGCGTGTTTAGTGAAGTTCTAGTGGGTTAGTTAGTTATATTGAGTTTAATAGCGCCATAGCAACTAAGGCTATGATACGCCCAATAAAAGATTAGAGATTTCTGTTAAAGATGAAGCTTTTTACACCTAGAGTTTGTTTAAAACATGCCTTTTTCGAGAAACTGAAAAATGCACGACAAGTCAACAAGTGCTTGATCATCTAAAATCAACTTGGTATGTTTACTGAAGTTCTAGACGGGATCCACTCAGTTTTTTTTCTTTTGCTGCAGTTAGATGAACCTTAAAAATATGAAGAAACCGAAATCAATGGACTCCATTCGAGGACCGTTATAGCGCTGTCAACCGTATCTTGGAAGTGCACATGCTGTGCCGAAATGAGCAGCGGATACCATAAGCATAGCCATCAATGTGCTTCAGAAGCTCCCTCAGAAACAATGACAACAACGTGTGCCTTCGCTTCTGATTAGTGATAATTAGGAGACCTAAAATTTTGAATCAAGGAAATTCAAGTTTCCGGAAGAAATGCAGCCGCTTTTATCGTCTTTGTAATTCCTGTGATCGTGTCCTTCACTCCGTTCAAATTGATGCATGAACCAACTATCCCTACAGCAAGAAATACTGCGAGGCAATATAAAGCTGGCTGAAATTAGATTTTATTCGGTCATCACATATAAAAAAAGAACTTAAATGAGTGCACTGCAGTTCTTCAAGGCAGCCTTAGTAATTCTTTTTGGGTACACCACTGCGCAAATCTTCGAATTCGGTAGCGGTCGCTCTCATCGATTTGGCTATCCCACCGGCTTGGTTCGATTAAAAAGTCAGTTGTCTTGGCTACAATACTGCAGCGCAGACAACACGATACTTCGTCCATTATTTGCAAGATTTTCTTTAAATTCTCGCCAAAAGAACACAGATAGAGTTCGTTGCCACGAAAAAACGAAATGGACTGGTCCGCAACCTCTTCCACTGTATTAGTAAACGCAGTCGGCCGTAAATAAACAGAGTTGAACCTCTCTACAACGAGGTTGACGGGGCCCGGCGATTAATTCGTTACAATTGTTTCGTCGTTATAGCCCGGATAAGCCGAGCTTCTAAGGAGAATAATCAAGCCTTCGTTATTTGCACTATTTCTGTTTGAAGCCATTTCGTTGTAACGAAAATTCAGTGCAGTGCTATCATCGCAGTGGTATTACCTAATTTCAAGAGTGCAAGTTGTTGGGCGAGTCGGTTGGGCATCGTTGAGCAAAGGTACTGCGCAACAAAATACAAACACTGACGAGGAGGGCACAAGGACGGGCGCAGATTCACGACTCGGTTCATTCAGAAGAACAGCGCATACTTATAACTTCCACACCGCCATGTCGATCGTTAATCCCAAGCCATAAATCTGCTTTCTGTTTGACAAAGTCTTATCGAGGTATCACTCACGCAAACATCTCTTTTGTTGCTTATGAAGAACGCCTTGGCAAGTTCACGCGCCATCTGGTCGCGGCTACGCCTCAAAATCCTCGTTTTCGGCAGCAAAGGCAGTGTTAGAGGCGAGGTTCTATCCCGATAGCAGGCCACGAGTGTTGGGGGATTGCGCTTAGATCCCACCTCTAACAGCAGGCATGAGCGAAGCTGTGACTATATGGCGCGTGAACTTGCCCAGGCTTTTTCATAAGGAATAAAAGAGATGATTGCGTGAGTGATACGTAGATAAGACTTTATCAGACAGAGAGCAGATTTCTGGCTTACGCTTAGTGATTGACATGGCTGTGTGGAAGGTATGAGTATGCGCTGTTCTTCTGAATAAACCCAGTCGCGAGTCTGCGCCCGTCCTTGTGCCCTCCTCGTCCGTGTTTGTATTATTCTGCGCAGTACTTTTACTCAACAGTATTACCGAGTGACACGACTGGCGGGATTTAATATTATCTTGGATTGCGGAAGTGGAAGGAAAACAATATCTAGATAAGGCGTATCTCTTTTTTTATAACTTTGGTCCAAGCCATGTGTAGTCACTGAGTTCCAACCTGTCTCAACTTTTATTTGTACAATTTTTGCGTAAGCTGGAACACTATTGCTGGAACATTTGGCTTTGGATTTGCGAATATTAACACCCCATCCAGTGCTTACGTACTCATTATCAATACTGACAGGCTCCTCTGCACTTGGTTTGATCCAGTATATTATTTAAAAATAGAAACGTCTTTGTAAACACGTTATTCGTCAAAAAAGCGAAATGATCTTCTACTAATGGTTTCGTCCAGTACAATATAAATGCAAGGAAGGCCTGCATAGCATGAGATTGGCTCCTGTCAAGCCTCATCCACAAGGAAACAGCACGCGCTTTTATCGAAAAAAAGAGAAATTTGTCCTTTAATGCGGCTAATGAACACCGGCGTCAGTTATTGTAACACACTAAAGATTTTTCACTTTAACACGTTCAAACAAAGCTGTTTTTTCGTGCACATTTATCACTGAAAAACTGTGCGCGTTCTCGACCCTTTTCTTGCAATGACTTGACACTCGTCAAGCTTTAATTTCGGTCGCACACTATTCCCGAAAGGTGAAATGATGCAGATAGGAAATTGCTTATGGCTCCTACTTGGCTAATGCGCGTTTCAGAACGCTATGAAGCGAGAGTTTTTACACGCTTCGGCTTTGAAAAATTGCGCCTTTAAACTTTCTATTTGTAGCGTGTGCACGTGAAATAGCGTTAAGATTTTTTTTTTCACTAGCCGCGGAAGGTTTATAGAAAGGAATCCCAGGTATGTACTTGTATGCATTGCGTTTGCGGTAGAATATCTGAAAAAACTAGTCATAAAAAAAGATGTCGCATGTTTCCGGACGCTTGCTCCGCTTTGTGCAGCCTCTCGCAGCCGGAGCGGTTGGAAGGAAACCGTAACTGTGCATGTAATTACTTCGTACACCTGTTCGCAGCAACTCGCACCTACTCGACCGCAAGCAGACCACAAACGACGCGAAGCAAGTGAGAGCTGTGAAGAGCTGCGGTACTAACACGTAGTCTCCTTGGAATTTCGTCCTTGGAGTCCTGGTCCACCCTGGTCCTTAAACTTAAAATGAGTGGTTCAAGAAGTGCAAACGCTGCGCGAGTGCAAAACGGCTATGGAGCGGCGACGCACTCCGGCAAAAACGAACCACTCAAATGTCCCACCCACGTTTCAAATGACCACTTCATTTCGCCACTCCCATGCTGCTTTGCATTTCATGTACCGCCACCTGGTGTGATTCACGTAAACCGATAGGTGGGGGTGCATGTATGCCAACCTTGATCTCCCTATTTTCGAAATTGACGAAAGGGCGCATTTCTGAAAATCCAACACCCTGATTTCTTTAAAACCATCTCATTTAATTGCCAAAGTTACCTTGCATACTGAGATGTGAATTCCGTCGAGAATAGTTTCCAGCGACATCAGCATTGAAAATGCTAGTGAAGACCAAGTGGAAGTAGGAGGGCCAGAAAGCCTTGCCGTAAATTTCTTGAACGAAAAAGCCTGTTGCGTTGCGCCTTTTCCAACTAAAGAATCTTTAAGAGAATGTGCTTTTACAAGCTGAAGTGAAGAGTTTTATAAAAACTGAGATTTTGATTTCTGTAGCATTAAAGAAAATCAATTTTCGGGCCCCGATTTCTAACTCTCTCGTGCTGCCGTGAGTTTGCAGATCTTTTTTCATGGCTGCGGTATTCCACCGCTATATCATTTGTGTGGCTCGGAACAAGTGCAGATAATTTTCTTTATAATTAAATGTTTCTGCTCGCGCTGCTTTCATCCAGCACACGTATTACTTGAATGCTGTGCGGAGCACGATACTTAAGAAAAGTGTACTACCTTCAATACCAATACCCGATCTCTTCATGAATTGTATCTCCGACACAGGTATCAACCAAAGAACCAAAATTGATTTCTCTTGCAGATATTCAGTTCATTATCATGGGTACTTTGATACATCATTGAAGTCCCTGATATTAGTATTTGCGATAATATCATTTAGCTTAGTTAGAAGCCTTCTCCTTGAGAACCTGACTACATAACAATTAACTTGAAGCTGATTTTCGTTTGTTACTGCAGTATTTATTTTGCTGCCTCTGCCTTCGCGCTGTGCTAAATTGGAGAAGCTCCATCCGCTTTGGAAAGCAACTTACCACACTGCAAATTACCGTCGTTTGAAGCTAACTTCCTTCAATCGAAGCTGGAAGAAAATCAGCAAAAAGAAAAGGGGTGTCAGTTTCTATAGCACTGAAGAAACCTTGAAAATTTCTCTAATTTCTGTGTTTTCTTTTCTTAGCGGTATTATGCAACAACCTGTGGTGAAACCTGCGGTCCCGAAGAGCACCGGGATGTGTCCGTGTTATAAGTGAAGCAGATAAAAGAGCCTCCCTGCAGGAGCAGTGGAGCATTTGGATGTGTTGCATTTTATGACGGTGCATATTCTTAAAGAATTAGAATGATGCATTGCCTCGTTAGATCGAGGGTCCGGTGGTGTAGTAAGGAAACTGAAGTTGCACTAGCGCGGTTTGAGCGCGGTTTGTTTGAGCGCTTGCTTCTCCTAACGAAAGCCACGCGTCAGATAAGGCGGATAACAACGACGGTGCTGATTACTCCATAGACCCGCCCCCAGAAATGTGCGTGACCTCTATCGTGCTGACAAATAAGCAGCAAATGGTCTCAAGGTCATGAGCATGACGGTGCAAGTGTCATGCGCGTTGGCAGGCACCACAAACAGAAATTGGGTTGATGAGGTATTGTTTCTACCACAACTATGAACCCTCCTCCTCGTTCCTTCTGGCAAAGAGCGTGCTTAAGGGCAATGCATGCGTCGTCTGTGTAGTTAACAACCGACGCATGGAGAAGGAAGAAAGGCGGGCTCAGAGCCTTGGCGTTGCCTCTTCTTAGTTGTACTTCATACCTTTTTTTCAGTGGGCTACAGCTAGAGCGAGCGCTTCCAGCTGAAAATGTCGCTCACAGCCGCCTGAAAAAGTGCGACACACTGTGCTTTGTGCATCGAGTATCCTTAATATACAGGATACACTCAAGAGGTATTTTGGATAAGAATACTCCGATAGTTTCATTTTTGGCAAGCGATACATGAAACGATGAATAAAGTTAACCGAAAGAAAGTGTTAAACATATAGTAGCTTCGATACTGCCTGTGTCTGGGCGTGTTATTATGTGCGACGTTGATTTGCCGATAGCCGCTTTTCGCTGCAACTCTTCAGTCTCACTGTCCCGCGTTAAAATTTTCCCCGTTACTGTCAGATCCGGTGAACATTTCCGAATGGTGTCAACTAAGCCGTGTCAGCAAGCTTTTAGGGTAACGGTGGTCCGACGTGCAGTCTGATTTGCTCCTGTTGAACGTGTGCGGTGTTAGGCTCTGCATTGCCGTCATGACTTGACCTATCCTGATGATAAAGAAAAGATTCGTTTCGAAACGCCTGTCTTATCATCACTCTGGTTTTAAACGCTTTATGAGGTACTAAATTAGAAACAACAACTGCTGTGGTGAATTTCTCGCCAGACCTATAGCGACCTATTTCTTTACCTTAAACTTCCTAACGGGTGCTTAAACAAGAACGGTTCGTCGGATTCCCGGTGCGTTCTTCTCTCAGCTGAAGTTGTGTTGAAGCTTATTCCGACAAGCTGTTATATCTATAGCAGGAAATAAGGAACATGCATTGAAAGACGCAGGAACTCTTAGTCGTCACTTGTTTCCTGCAGACGCTACGTAGATCGCAGTCGCCCACGCTTTTGCTGAAGAGGGGCAGATGTATTCATTGAAACGTGAAAACTCCGAGGCTAAAGATGGGCTTGGAAAAAAACCTGTAAAGATTTGATTCACTGGGGTGTCTAGTGATCTACTGATTTTGTTTATTGATTTTTGCTCCAGGCATTTAGCAAACGGGCTTTATTGCACTAATATCTAGTTCCCTAGATAAAAGCTAGTTGGAATCCATACAAATAGGTTCCTGCAATAGTAAATCGTAGGCATAACAAATATTGTATACATACAACCTTTGTCCTTAAAGTTTCAAAATTTTTTTTCTCTAGAAATGATTCGCAAATACAAATGTTGGTGCGTATGTTTAGCGCCATTTTTTGGAGCTAACCTGAGCTATTTATGTTAATTGCTGTGGTAGCCGCTAGATGACACTACATACAGAAATATATGTTGTCACTAGTCATCTGCGCATTCAATTGCGAGTGAATGTGGAGAGATGGACGTCCACTTCAAACAGCGTGTAAACATAAAATTCTGTGTGAAGCTTGGCAAGACAGCCACACAGAGGTATCAGCTCCTTCGTGACGCTTACGGAATCGAGACATAATTGCGGGCGCGAGTTTTCGAGTGGCACAAGAGGTTCGTTTCGGGAAGAACGTCTTTGGAAGACGACACAAGGCAGGGGCGTCTTTCAACCCCACGGAATGAAAACAACGTGGCTCGGACCATGGAAATCGTACAGCAAGACCAAATCATTACAGTGCGCATGCTATCTCAGATGCTCTCGGCATATGTAAGACATGTCACCAAATTTTGCTTGAGAACTTGGGGAAACGAAAGCTGAATGCCAGACTACCTCACACAGAACCAGAAGGACACGCGGGCATCAGTGAACGCTGATTTGCTCTCCGAGGCAGAGAAGGATGCTGCGGTCGTCGACAGCATCATTTCTGAAGACAAAAAATGGTGGTTTCAATACGATCCTCAAACTAAGAGCCAGAGCGCCGAATGGCGGTCGACAAGCTCTCCGGCGTCGATAAAGTTGCGGCGACAGAAGAGCAAAACAAAGTCGATGCTGATAGTTTATTCGATGCCAGAGGTGTCATACACCACGAGTTCGTTCCACAAGGGCAGACGGTGAATCAAGAGTTTGATATCTGCGTTATCCAACACATGCGTGATGCACTGCGACGCCGCCGCCCTCACATATGGGTATCTGGACAATGGAACCTTCTCTTCGATAACGCAAGGCTGCACACTGCTCTCAGCTTGACAAAATTTCTCGCCAAACATAGCATTTCTCTACTTCCTCAGCCGCCATACTCGCCTGACCTCTCCCCATGCGATTTTTTTCCTGTTTCCTCGCGTGAAGAGAGCCCTAAAGGGAACCTGGATGGAGAGCGTGGAGCCCATTCAAGACGCCACGGCAAAGGAGCTAACAGTCCTACTAAAAGAATCGTTTTCCAACTGTTTCCAAGACCTCAAGAAGCGATGGAAGCTGTGTATGGACTGCAAGGGAGACTATTTTGAAGGGGTGCTGCACAATTGATTTTAATGTTAAACGCATTTTTTTTAGTGGACTCAGTCAGTGAAATTTACGGACAATTGTTGTAGAGATGCACAAGACTTAGACATTACAATAGGAAATTCAAATACCTGTTTATTTTTTAAATAACACTTCAATGTAGACGGCAAATGCACATACCCTAAATGAAGGAGTAAGAACAAAAACAAAAGGAATACAGGAGACAGTGTCAAAGCAGAGAAGAAAAAACAAATCACTCTGGTTTATAATCATCTTGTGCGGATCTCTGATTATGAACATGCGGAAAAATACTCTTAGTCCGCGAGAGTAGATGCATATACACGTTACCTTTTGGCTAACTTAACATGCTGATTTAAATCACGAGGCACAGGACATTCGTGAGCAGCTACCTTGTCAATGGGTTTTTCAGGCTGCCGCTGTTTAAACACAGGAAAAAGCATGCACTGCTGTGAAGGACTGCGGCTCTTGCATGCCTCAGAAAATAAATCTACAATTTACCACTTTTCGAACAGTCATAACTGTTCATGCTGGATCTGAATTGTACTTCTGTAGTACAATTCTGCAGTTCATATTCCGCTTGAGGATGCGCTTGAATGCAAAGACGCCGCTATCCAATGGGCGTACTTGAAGTGCTTTTCTGCCGTATGAGTTGGGCCGCTCTTCGTAACGTTCTTAGAGGAAGCTGAGGAGCAGAAATGTCAGTCCAACAGCTGCTGCTTTCACGGGTGGTCTGCTGGCGACAGCCTCTCCGAACCTCTCCAAATGATGAGGATGGCTTTTTCTTTATTTTAGCTACTTGGTTTTAGCTAATCTGCAATGCCCGTCGTCTTCATGTCTGGTTTATGGAATGCAATCCTCCATACATTCCAAAACACAAGTTTTCGAGCAGGTACGTCTGTAAGCATCTTCCCAAGAGGTCATTCCTTGGGCTAGCTGAACGCATACGTTACCCGACACATGCACTGCAGTGACTGCTGAGGGATAACCTGCGCTAGAATTATAAACTTTATGAAAGAGTCACACGATCCTGCAAAGGCATTCCTGAGACCGAAAGTTAATAAGCAGATTTTAACCACCTTTGAATCCCCGAGCTGTGTATGCGCAGCACAGGTTAAGTACAAGGTTTGGATTTGTTTATTATGGTTTAACGTCCCGAAGCGACTCAGGCTACGAGGGACTCTGTAGTGAAGGACTGAGGAAATTTCGACCACATGGGGTTTGTTAACGTGCACTGACATATCACAGTACAGGGACCTCTAGATTTTCACCTGCATCGAAAATCAACCGGCGCGGTCGGGATCGAACCCATGCATTTCGCAGAGAAGCGCGCCACAACCACTGATCCACCGCGCCGGCTTATTGTACAAGATGGCTCAGGTCAATGCATATGCATCGTGGTGAAAACTTTTCAGTTTACTTCCGATAAGTAAGCAAAGAAGTTGGCAATCACCGCGAAATTACGAATGGGCGTTTATGACGGCACGGTTGAGGGAAATTACCGCTTGCCCTCATGGGTGCCATAGTGTTGCATTTTTTCAAGAAAGAAAGTTCTGAGGCAAAGCGGGACGTAGGCTAAACGACCGTGGCATTCGCAGACTCCACCTTAGTGATGTCGACGTAATGCTGAATGGAAATGTGGGTGTTTTTGCGAGAACTGCAGCATTTGATGTTGTATGTTTTTCGAAAATAACGGGCAATATCTATTTACGCAACAGCAAAGATGTGCTCCTATGTAAGAAAGTTGTAAAGACTGGCTGTGATCCCGCCGTATATACATACCATGATTGTGAAAGCTCGCATTGCTATATCTGTAAAAGCTGAATTCCTTGATTAAAAAAAAATCGAACATCAGCTGACAATTTTCAAGCGTCCGCGTGCACTCGCCGCGTAATTGTCGACCATTTTTCGACTGCCTTCCTTCTCTCGATCAGAATCACCTCAGCACACTGTGCAGCTGCTGCCCTCGTCAATGATACGCATGCATGCATGCAGCAATCCGGAAAAAATATGGCGATGCTGTATGACTTTCGAGTTTCAGTTATTTGAACAAAACTTTTGAGACGTATTCTGCCGTGACGGAGATCAGGAGCCCTCGCTGAACGAAAGGCATGTAATGAACAAGGCTGCTCCGGCAAGAATGATATTTCGCTCAGTAATATAGTCAGCATCTCTGAATCGGCTGAAGTAGTTGCCAAATTATGTTTTTCTGCACGTCTACTGCGTAGCAGCATGCCAAACGCTTCAGCTGGTTCAACATGAGATGCACGATATGTTTGATGCGTTGCTCTTAAACTTCGTTAGTTCACCGTATGCTGCACGCAACAAATATGCTGGATAGACCGTGGAGGACGCTTGAAGAACAGCGATCAAAATCAAGATTCCATGAAAGATTCATAGAAGTTGCTAACATTTTCTTGGTATTGGAAAGGAATATACAAATTGTAGAATTGTAAATGCGAAACACAATTTCACCAGCGCTGCGACTAGGAACAAGAACAGAGAAGGAAGACAAGGACAAGCGCTTCTCTGTTCTTGTTCCTAGTCGCAGCGCTGGTGAAATTGTGAATATGTACCAACTAGCTCAAACCACCATTTTGCTACAAATGCGAAACACTGTTGTAAATCGATGTAGCTCAGGTAGACAATATTACAAAAGTTAGTGCTACACGTAAAAAGGACGCGATGGATTTGCCTTTTACCTTCGGCCTTTAAAAGGCCGTCTATGAAGAAACAGGTTGAGGCACGCCTACCGGCGTTTTTGCCTGAGATGAATTTCCATGTTATGCGACAAGTACTTCCTTTGCAGCAATGAAACATCTTACGCTGAAACACCATGGTAATCACAATCTGCACTTTATTGGTATAGACTTAGGCCAAAATGCACACCACCTCGATCTTCTGCACAAAAAATAAAAACGAAGCACCTAATGTGCTGTGTCTGATGCTAAAATAACATGCATTAATAATACGTCAATGACCCGAACCTACAAAGCTCTTGCTTCCGCCGCCTCGTGGTAAGATTGTTGTACAAAAATGCCCATGTAAACCTACATATAATCTAATAAGCCTCGCCTGTCCGCAACGAATGGATACTTATTTCTATGGGGAGGCATATGCCACTGTTCAGCGTCATTATCACACGCGCGCATTTATGAAGAATTCAATCTCGGTGTTCGCAGATGTGCTGTTTGAGGCCCTCAGTGCTTGAACACGCGAATGAACATAGAGTACACTGAAATCCTTCAGTTTTTGGATGCGTAAGCATGTGACGGTCTAAATGTCCTTTCTGTGTCGCCGAATATGAGCATACTTCACATTTGTGGGGCCTTTCACCTGTGTGCGTACGCATGTGCCGAGCTAGGCCACCACTTTCAGCCGTTGCATAAATGCACTTGTCGCACTTGTATGGTCTTTCGCCTGAGTGCGTCCGCTTATGCTCAACTAGGTGACCCCTTGAAGCCGATGCATAAAGGCATTCGTCGCACTTGAAGGGTTTTTCACCTGTGTGCGTACGCTTGTGCCGTAGAAGGTCGCCACTTGTACTCGCTGCATAAAGGCACTTATTACACTTGTAGGGTTTTTCACCCGTGTGCGAACGCTTATGCACAAGTAGTGTGCCCCTTCTAGTCGCTGAATAAAGGCAGTTGTCGCACTTGTAGGGCTTTTCGCCTGTGTGCGTACGCTTGTGCTCATCGAGCTTGCTACGTGAAACAGCTGCAAAGGGGCACCGGTCGCACTTGTATCGTTTCTCCAGAGCGTGACATGACATATGTATTTTAAGGTCGTGGGACGTCTCAAACGCCGTTGTGCACCGGCGGCATTCAAATTTCGCTATTGCGTCGTGCGAGTCGATGTGTCTCACAAGTTCGTCATAATTCGTAGAAGTGTAGGGACAGAGGACGCATGTGAACGGCTTTCCTGTGAAGTTAGGGCTCAGAAACCCGACAGAATTTTCTTCATTAGTAGCCAGTGAAGGTCCCAGATGCTCCGAATTTGTGTGGTGTACATTAACGAGCTCAGTGGTCGACGCCGATGGTAGAACAGAATTAACAGGATTATCCTGTGGATTGGATGCAGCCTCTGGAATAAAAGTTGATAACAAATGTACGTTAGGAAAAATCGGATATTTTCGTACCTCCACATTCGGCAACGTTTTCGAGTAATGGTTGAAGAATGCCACACCATTTGTCACACTGCACTATAATAAACTGGTGCTAGAAAACACACGCTATGTATACACACTGAGAAAATGCTGCATATCGCCGAGTGCTTAAACTATCACAAGAATTCTCAAGCGAAGACATTGAGTCTTGAGGACATTGGATTTTGCGCCCTGCTACGCGCACTGTTTATAATGCGATTTCGGCTATGCAGATCGTATAGCGCTCCAGAGTGGAATGTTTTTTTCCCCATCGTGCATAAAGCAATCAAGATAGCTCCGCCGACGCCTGATGTTTGCGCACTCTATGTAGCCCCAGGGTTAATAAATTCCCATCAAAACGCGCCGCTAAGTATTTTCTGGCCCCCTTTTAAATTTATTTCGTCTACTGGTTGCGTCGTTTAGAAGCCCATCAGTTTCGTTTTGTTTCATGCGGTTTACATGCCGATGCGACTCGGGTGTTGATAGACGCCGTAGTGAAGGGCTCCGGATAAGTTTGGTCACCTGGGGTCATTAACATACACTGACATCTCACAGACCAAGGGCCTGTACCATTCGACTATATCGAAATGGCGCATGAGAGCCTTAGATGATTATGAGCCATTAAACCCAACACAACACGCACACATCGAAATGCGACCGGCGCCACCGTGATCGAAGCCGCAGCCTAGCTCCACAGCTACTGTACAACCGCGATGGCGCACTTACAGGAGAACATTGAACCTCGTTCTTATTAAACACCACATAATTCAGACTGATACTTTCCAGATCAGTGTTGTACATGAACAGATCAGTATGTCTGGCACTTGACACAGGACTAATGGACGCCAGAAATTCGCATGAAATGCTGTAATATGCGATCTCAGAAAAAAAAAAAATTACATCCAAGGCATTCATAAACGCAAATCTGTACACTTTCCATATGAGTGACAACCAAAAAATACAGTGTACTAGTGGTTATAAGAACTATGCAAATAATCGCCAATCCTGCAAGAAAAAATAAGGACAGAAGCGTATACGCCAAGAATACATGCGATTTATCCGATATCGAAATACCGGGTGTTTCAGCGAAGACTTTCAGAAATTGTCAGAAAGAGGCGTTTCGGGATAAATATGGCTTTTCGGGCATATTATTTCCAGCCTTGGCAGACACGGGAAAACTGGTCAATAGTATTAAGTAGTAAGCTGGCTAACTAGTTGTTAATAATGAGCTTTTTAACCAGTAGAGTTAGGCGCTCAGTTCAATTTGATATTTGTTGCCGGTCGTTAGTAGTATAGCCATATCAGTTTTTAGAATTTTGAAAACGGGATTACCCTCGCTGCTGTGGCTCGACAAAATTTGGCTGCATCGAGCGAGAATACATCTGCTTTCGAAAACATGCAGGCAGAGCATCCCCTCCAGTGCGAATAACTATTCGAAAAAGCCGATATTTGTCTTCATAGGAGTCCTATGAAGACAAAAAGCAAAGCGCCAAGGATAATCGCGTTTTCGAAAATCTGAAAACTGATATGGCTGTTAGTAGCCACCGGCTACAAATCTCGAATTGCCACTCGGCGCCTGACTCTACTCGTTAAAAAATTAATTGTTAAATTTTGTTATCCATCTTACTGCATAAAACGATTGTCCAGTTTTCTGTTGTCCGCCAACACTGGTAATACTATGCCGCAACGTCCATATTTTGGCACCAAAGAGTCGATTTCTGAAAATTTTTGAAAGTGTTCGCCGAAACACCCGGTATACATACACATCTTTTAAGTGTCAACGAGCGAATAAAATACGAGCTTAAGAGAAAGGTTATGTTTTCTGCGTAAACAGGAGAGCTGCTTTATAGTATTTACACATCGGCATCTCACAAAACAACTCCTCTCATGTTTGCGTTTTATCAACAAATGCAGGCCTCTGCTTCGTATACATATGCACGAATCGACGACGCCATGGCGAATGGTGTGGCTGATTGGACTAAACTGGATGGACGTATATATGTCTAATCTTCGAAAAAGTACGATATGGCCAGAGAAGCTATATTACCCATGGTCGCAATTTCTCGTGAGGTTATGAACATTCTTAAGACTTTTATACAAAGCACCGAAGGTACCACACAAAAGCACATTCAAGAGTGACTAATTCAGAGACAACATTTTGTATAATATTACAGAACAGCATCCAAAGCTCAGATGGTTGAATGTGGCAAGAAACCCGCTTTATATCCATAAAAAAACCACGGCGCAACATTCCGAAATGGAATCAGAGCAAGAGTTTCCAAGCCAGATGTTGCTGTGATTTTCCTGTGACGGAGATAAAAATTATACCTCTAAGAAAAATCATTATATACACATAAGCTCAGTTTAAAAGTAGTGGGTGCTTAGAACAAAACTCTACCGCACGACTTCCGCAGCGACAACGCTGTTCGCGAGCCAGGAATGAGCTAGGGAACAGAAGCTAGTCTTCGGGACGGTCACTTCCGCGAACTTTCGGTAGTCGGAATGTCGCAGAGCGCGGTTAAAAAAAATTTGTCCTTTCTTTCTACGCCTCTCTGATTTACTTGTGCAATGTTGATATCTCGTTGTACTCTAATTTTTCTGAAGTACTGCTTTGCGTGCGTCGCTCTGTTTTGCAGTAATACGAGGAATTTGTAGTATGTCTGAATCGCGTCCCTTTTTTATGAAGTGCCGTTCAGTGAACTTTTCGTTCACTGCGATCGATTATTATGGTAGGAAGCGGCGAAAGCTACTTCGCCCCAAATTTTTCCTCACCGTTTATCACTTGGGGGTTAGTTTCTGGCTGATAGTCCATGGTAGCTCCTGTTAGGGCTTATGGGGGGCTTATGGGAGCCCAAGGGTTACTGGTTAATTACACCAGCCGTGCGTATGATGAAAATCCGCGATGATCCCTTGTCTTCAGGTTGCGGCCCGTGAATACCTGCAAATAATGAAAATGGAATATTCTCAAAGATGCAATTTTCGCGAAGTACATTTGGCGCGAAATGTTTACGCTCCACACGAGTGGGTGAACAACATTTCCTCGCATTGCCTATGAGGCAGCTTGAAAGACAGCTGGTCGTGTACCCCTGTTTATGTCTGAGAAGGCGGTTTTTTTCATGCTTACACGCGATAGTAGAGATAAAATAATCAATTTCAGGTCTGGCGTGCCCGTACTTTAGTGACAGCTGGAGTACTTAATCACAAGAAAACACGTTTTCACGTGAGCAACTTTCTCTATTCTTAACGCCCAACCATGGGTCCAGCGCAATCGTAGCAGAGCAGTTGTCATTGTAATGTTCAACAGTTTAAAGGCTTTGAAAATAGTGCGCCATTGTCCAACAGTGAAGCCTACGGGTGTAGGCTAATTATAAACGCTCTTTCAGGAACTCCAATTGGCACCGCTTTGAAAGCATCCACAGGGGCACTCTTGCCGAGAGAGCCCATGAACGTATTCAAAAGATGTAAATGCCACTAGTCTCTTACAAGTAGCCTCCATATTCTCCACCTCTACACAGTGTCGCTGGTATCGAATCGCGTCAATAACTATTTTCAGAGAATGGCAAATAGCCTTATCACTAAGACAGCAGTGGGAAGAAAAAAATAGTCAAGCGCTTGCATAGCGAATTAACATGCTAACCTAGAACTGATTACGTTGGAGGTTACCATTGCTGCCGTTCTCTTTGAAAACGGTAGAAAGCTTCAGCATTATTTTAGAGCCAGGTTTTTCTCTTGCGGATTTCTTGCAGTGGCCGTTTTCAGAAAGATCTACTTCGGGCATGTAAGGCACTGCCCACTCCAAGGTACATTTGCAAGACACTCCTTAAACCAGCAATAAAAATCTTATCTTTTTGCATATAGTTAGCTATGGCGGCTTTGTCGGGACAACAGTACTTCCGTAATGAATTAAGGATGTGAGAACGGGGGATAAACATAGGTAGCAGGAGTTTATATTAGTCGGATCTCCTCGAGAGTGGGCCTCATAAGACTCCAGTCGTCGTTTCGGAGCTTCTACAGCCAAGTCAATTGCTTTCCCTTGATTTGAAATGGGATGTAATAATTCACCTCTATTGCAACAACTGCCACGTTTTTTTTCACATTTTTTTATATACGATTCATTTCTGTTCAACGGCGCACAATACATTCAATCTAATATCAGACTTGCGAAATGACACGAAACGTGTCCTCTTTCGCTTCAAGTTTAGGGTTCCGGATATTAGTGCTGGAGGACTTATCGGTGAATACGTGAGGAGGAACAAGTTATCTTGCTCCGAAGCGCTGCGCCACATTCAATTCCCTGTAATGCGCCCACCTACAATATGAGCATGCAAGGCGGATACCACGTGTTCGGTGTTTTTTTTGCAAGCTATAGAAGAGGGTTGATAAAGTGGTATCTCAAAATATCAACCATCATTAATCTAGGTACCAACGGCAAAGGAATCAAAATCTGCACTCATGAATTCCAGAAATAGGGTGGGCGCTTCAAAGGGCATGTGCTAGGGTTACCCCCCTTTTAACAAATGCCGCACTCTCAAACAAAGATGGCGATACTGGAGGAATTATATAAAGGTGATCGTACAGTGACAATTCTGTCATATTGAGTAACGCCCACTGTAAAGTGAAAGCACGTCATTCGATATAAAACTTCTAATGACATGAGCGCACCTCTCCAGATTCGCTCGGGGACAGAAAATGGGATGCTATCGGTGCAGCGTATGTTACACTCAATAGACTGTGTTGCACAGGAAGCGTTGGGCCTGCAATCATAGAATAGGGCTCGAATGGATGTGTCAGGAAAAGTAAAGCCGAAAGAGCATGAGAGGAGCGAACTAAGAAGTGCTATTTCATCGCCTTCCGCACTTTCAAAGATACAGGAGCGAAATGATTTTGCCAGAGAAAGCATGTGGAAGGATTTCTGCGTGTAGAAAGATGCATGCTGGTCGTAAGAAAGATAAGCTCATACCAAGCTTATGTTTTATTTTGCAGTGCGTTGGTATACCTTGACCTGCTTAAAGGCCTTACCGGAATAGCATTATGTTACGCCGAACAGGAATTATCAAAGACACACCAGTTGCAGAATCTTTTGACGTCGCAGAAATGTCTTCGGCACTCTCCTACTCTCGACGCCTTAGACTATCTGTAGGCGTGTGCGTATCTACAAAGCCCGGCGTTGACAGAACGGGCATCTATGTGGACGTGTATTTTGTTTTCATGGGCAACGTGCTTTTCTACATCTGACAGTTTCGTGTGAGCTGTTCATCGCCTGTTACATTTTCCTTCTGCTAAAAGAAACTCCTCCTTGATATCCTTGACTCCTCATATCTCTGATATTTGAGGCGGATCGGCTTGGAAGCCTTTGAATACCTGGCAAGGTGTCTCATGAAAGAGGAGCGGACCTGTTACTGATGCTTATGAAGTACGATAAGTTAGCTTCTATAATAAATTAGTATGTCTAAATATCGGACACGAAAATACGTTTTTAGACATCGTCATGTTACAGAAGCGGAGAAGGGTGTGTTTATGCGCGGGAAAATTTCTGGCATCTGGAGATAAGCTGGAATGTACGGATTCTTGATTCCACAGCCGCCAAGCCTCAGCTACATTGGATATTTCCCGTTACGTGAACCATGGTTTATTAAGTTTCTGGAGGTCGTATTGCGCAATACATAATGTTGTTCAATTTCAGGCAATTACTTACTAGCTAAGAATAATCATGCACATATTGTGTCACTTATTTTTGCGCCACGCGCGTTTAGTGAATTTCTAGTGGGTTAGTTAGATGTATTGAGCTTAATGGCCCCGTATCAACTAAGGCTATGATACGCCCAATTAAAGGTTAGAGATTTGTGTTAAAGGTGAAGCTTTTTATACCTAGAGTTTGTTTAAATCATGCCTTTTTCGAGAAACTGAAAATGTGTGACAAATCAACAAGTGCTTGATCACCTAAAAAGCATCTTGGTATGTGTACTGAAGTTCTAGACGGGATCCACTCAGTTTGTTTGCTTTTGCTGCAGTTAGATGAACATTCAAAAGTATTGCTGCGGGAAAGAATATATTTACAGCTATGTACCCCAGCGAAGGAACAGCTACGAGCGGCACTGAGAACAGAGCCAGAACTTCGTTGTCTTCGTCTTCGTCCACCCCTTCACTCGCTCAGTCTCGTCGTCGCGTCTTCCCGCTTCACGACCCCCGGCTGATGAGACGCCGTCTCGGCGTTAGAGGGGTGACGTATGAACGTCGTGATAAGGTTTAGGCGGCAGACATGAACGACGTCGGTGGAGGGGCCGGAGGACGATGGCGAGCGCGCAAGGGGTGCAATTTCATAGTTGACGTCGCTGACACGGCGCACCACACTGTAAGGGCCCCGGTAGTGAGAAAGGAGCTTCTCGGAGAGACCGACGCTGCGTGACGGCGTCCAGAGAAGGACGAGTGATCCGGGTTCATATTCGACCACCCGGTGATGGCGGTCGTAGGCGGACTTCTGGGAAGGTTGTGAGGCACGGAGCCGACTATGGGCTATTTGGCGCGCCAGCCAGGCCTGGACAATGGCGCCCTGAGCGTAAGCAGTGGTGGCGACTGAAGAAGACGGCATCAGTGTGTCCAAAGGCAAGATGGGGTGCCGACCAAACAAAAGGTAGAAAGGGGAATAGCCGGTTGTGTCATGCCGTGAAGAGTTACACGCAAAAGTCACATAAGGCAAGGCAGCGTCCCAATCTCGGTGGTCTGGCGAGATGTACATTGCTAACATGCCGGTGAGCGTGCGGTGGAACCGTTCCGTAAGCCCGTTGGTTTGTGGATGGTAAGCTGTCGCGAGCTGGTGCTGCGTTGCGCACGAACGAAGAATGTCAGTAATCACTCTTTACAGAAAATAACGACCGCGGTCGGTGAGCAGCTGACGACGGGCGCCATGGTGAGGAATGACGTCTTTGAGAAGAAAATCGGCGACATCGGTAGCGCAGCTGGTAAGCAAAGCACGCGTGATGGCGTACCGAGTCGTGTAATTAGCTGCGACAGTGATCCACTTGTTGCCGGAGAGGGACGTGGGAAAATGGCCAAGAAGGTCGAGGCCAACCAAGCCTACCTTCCGGTTCTGAACTTTGGCGCGTCTATCCAACCGCTCCCGCAAGGCATTTCACTCGTCCCGCTCTGTCCGGCTGCCGAATGTGTCATATAAGTCGTTTACACCTGCTTACCTTCTACTCATCAAAGCCTGTTGCCTGCGGCCACATCAACCGAGGAACCAACCGACGACTACGCCGACATGATCTCTTCTGACCTACCGCCGATGCAAGCTCACCATCTTAGATGCCTTTTATCATCTTTTCGCGACATCTTCGAATTTGATGCCCGTGTTTTGGGTCGTACCTCCGTAGTGACGCATCGCATAAACACCGCTGATGCCGCTCTTATCCACATACGTCCTTACCGCGTGTCCAGCGCTGATCGCTCCGTCATCAATCAAGGGGTGGACAAGATGCTCGCAAATGACATCATCGAGCCCTCGTCAAGCACTTGGGCTTCACCAGTTGTCCTGGTAAAAAAGAAGGACGGCAGCTAGCGCTTCTGCGTTGATTACCGGCACCTAAAGCGCTTCACAAAAAAGGACGTATATCCTCTCCCGAAGATCGATGATGCATTAGATTGCCTCTACGGCGCCAAATATTTCTCTTCAATTGATCTTCGATCGGGGTACTGGCAAACTGCCGTTGAAGAATAGGACCGCAAAAATACCACCTTAGTGACGCCTGATGGTTTATACCAATTTAAAGTCATGCCATGCGGGCTCTAACGCGCCGGCTACCTTTGAACGAATGATGGGCTCCCATCTTCGCGGCTTTAAGTGGTCGACCTGCCTCTGCTAGCTTGACGATGTTGTGGTTTTCTCGCCTACTTTTACCCCGCACCTCCACCAAATATGTTGCGGGAATATATAATACATTTACAGCTATGTACACCAGCGAAGGAACAGCTACGAGCGGCACTGAGAACACAGTCTTCTTCTTCTTCTCCTCAAGTAATACTGTCAGAACTTCGTTGTCGTCTTCGTCCACCCGTTCACTCACTCAGTCTCGTCGTCGTCTTCCCGCTTCAGTATGAAGAAAAAAAGCCGAAGTCCATAGACTAGTCCAGGACCGTTACAGAGCTCACAAAACGTATCTTTGAAATGCACGCGCTACGCCAAAATGAGCCGCGGATACCATAAGCATAGCTATCAATGTGTTTCAGCAGCTTCCTCACGAACAATGACAACGCGTGCCGTCGCCACTGATTAGTGATAATTAGGAGACCTAAAATTTTGAATCCAGGAAACGCAAGTTTCTGGAGAAAATGCAGCCCCTTTTTATCATCTTTGTATTTCCTGTTATCGTGTCCTTCACTCCGTTCAAATTTATGGCATGAACCAACTATCCCTACAGCAAGAAATACTGCGAGGCAATCTAACGCCGGCTGAAATTAGATTTTATTCGGTCATCACATATAAAAGAAAGACAGAAGTGAAATGGGTAAATTGAAGTTGTTCAAGGTAGCCTTAGCCTTAGCCTTAGCAAGGTAGCCTTAGTACACCACTGCGCAAATGTTCGAATTCGGTGGCGGCCGCTCACATCTATGCGGTTAGCCCACCAGCTTGGTTCGGTTAAAAAGTCAATTGTCCTGGATAGAATACTGCAACGCCGACAACATGTGACTTCCTTCCTATTTTGCAAGCTTTTCTTTAAATTCCAGCGAAAAGAACAGAGAGAGTGCGTTACCGCGAAAAAACGAAATCGACTGGTCCGCAACCGCTTCCACTGTATTAGTAAACGCAGTCGGGCGTAAATAAACAGAGTTGAACCTCTCTACAACGAGGTTCATGGGGCGCGGCGAATAATTCGTTGAAGCCGTTGCGTCGCCATAGCCCGGCTAAGCCGAGCTTCTAATGAGAATAGTCATGCCTTCGTTATTTGCACTACTTCGTTTTAAGCAATTTCGTTAAAACGAGATTTGAGAGTAGTGCTATATTCGCAGTGGTATTACCTAATTTCAAGAGTTATGTTGTTGGGTGAGTCAGTCGTACATTTTTGCGTAAAGGTACTGCGCAAAATAATACAAACACGGACGAGGAGGGCACAAGGAACGCGTGCAGACTCGCGACTGGGTTTATTCAGAAGAACAACGCATACGTATACCTTCCACACAGCCATGTCGATCACTAAGCCCAAACCAAAAATCTGCTTCCCGTCTGATGAAGTCTCGTCGGGGTATCAATCACGGAATCAGCTCGTTTGTTCTTTATAAAAAACCCTCGGAAAGTTCACGCGCCATCTGGTCACGGCTACGCGTCATGCCTGCCTTTGCTGCCGAAAACAAGGATTTTTAGGGGTAGCCGTGACCAGATGGCGCGTGAACTTGCCGATGCTTTTTCATAAAGAACAAAAGAGATGATTCCGTGAGTGATACCTCGATAAGACTTGATCAGACAGAAAGCAGATTTATGGCTTGGGCTTAGTGATTGACATGGCGGTGTGGAAGGCATAAGTATGCGTTGTTCTTCTGAATAAACCGAGTTGCGAGTCTGCGCCCGTCCTTGTGCCCTCCTCGTCCATGTTTTGTATTGTTTTGTGCTGCACCTTTACAAAACGGTATAACAGAATGACACGACTGGGCGGGATTTAAAAATATCTTGGGTTGCGCAAGTGCAAGGAAAACCAGATCTGGATACGGCGTATCTCTTTTTTGATAACTTGTCCGAGCTACATGTAGCCACTCCGAATTTTAATCTGGGTTTCTACCTTTCGCAACATTTATTCCTACAATTTTTGCGTAAGCTTGCACGGTATTGCTGGATCATTTTGGTTTTAGGTTTGAAAATGTTAACACCTCACCGTGTGCTTATGTAGCAGTTAACAAAAGCGAAAGGCACTTCTGTTCTTAGTTTGATCCTGCATATTATAAAACAAGAGAAACGCATGTAAACTCGTTACTCGTCAAAAAAGCGAAAGGCTTGTATACTAAAGGTTTGGTCCAGTTCTATATAGATGCAAGGAACGTCTGTATAGCGTGAAAGTTGCTCCTGTTCAGCCTCAGCCACAAGAAAACAGCACGCGCTTTTATGGAAAAAAAAGATAAATTTGTCCTTTTATGCAGCTCACTGAACACCAGCGTCAGTTATTGTAACACACATAGCTTTTTTACTTTCACACCTTCAAACAATGCTGTTTTTGCGTGCACATTGATCGCATAGGTTCGAGTCCCTGGTGCACTGAAAGACTGTACGCGTTCTTCTCGATCCTTTTTTTGTGGAGACTTGATATTCGTCAAGATTTAATTTTGGTCACACAATATTTCCGAAAGGTGAAATGACGCAGATAGAAAATTGCTTATGGCTCCTACTTGCGACTTGCGCGTTTCAGAACGCTATGAAAGGTAAGCTTTTACTCGCTTCGGCGGTGGTAAACGGCGGCATTGCACTTCCAAAGAGTAGCGTGTGCACGCGAAATAGCGTTAAGACATTTTTTTTTCACTGGCCGCTGCAGTTTTAGAGAAAGGAATCCTAGGTATGTACTTGTATGCATTGCGTTCGCGGTAGAATACTTGAAAAACGAGCCATAAAATAAAAAGATGTCGCATGTTTCCGGACGCTTGCTCTGCTTTGTGCAGCCTCTCTCAGTCGCAGCGGTTAGAAGGAAACCGTAACTGTGGATGCAATTACTTTGTACACCTGTACGCAGCAACTCGAACCTACTCGACCGCAAGCAGACAACAAACAACGCGAAGCAAGTGGGCTGTGAAGAGCTGTGGTACTCACACGTGGTCTCCTTGGAATTTCGTCCTTGGGGTTCTGGTCGCGCCTGGTCCTTCAAAGTGAAATGAGTGCTTCAAGAAGCGTAAAGGCTGCGCGTGTGCAAAGCGACCATGGAGCGGCTGGGCACTCCGGCAAAAGCGAACCGTTCAAATGCCCCACCCACATTTCAAATGACCACATCATATCGCCACTCCCATGCTGCTGGATGGATGGATGGATACGGCTGAACCCTTTACATCGGGCGGTGGCTCAAGCCACCTAGCCATGTCTTGTGAAATTTTACTCCTGTCTTGCTTTTAGCCACCAATCAGATAACCTTCGCTTGGTTACTTCTAACCTCTTAAAATCCACTTTCCCTTCACTATCCCTAAACCCCAATGCCTTGGGTAAGTCAGCCCCGCTGCCTTCCACTGTAGGGTGAAGCCCTTTACAGAAAAGTATCAAGTGTTCAGCCGTTTCCTCCTCCTCTCCGCATGCAATGCACAAAGTGTCTATCTCCTGGTACCTGACTCTATACTTCTTAGTCCGCAAAACTCCAGTCCTGGCCTCAAACAACAAAGAACTTCCCCTACAATTATCATAGATATTTTCTTTGACAATTTCCTGTTTAAAGGTCCGGTATGTTTCTAGTGCCGATTTCGTCAGCATCCCTGTTTTCCACAAAGCTCTCTCTGTTCCTTTAACCTTTTTCTTAACCGATAATTGCTGATTTGCCCCCTTACTGCTGTCCAGATATTTGCTTGTCAATTTTCTAGTTCGCTTTCTCCATTTCGTGTCAACATTCTTTATATACAGGTATCTGAAAACTTTCCTAGCCCACCGCTTTTCCTCCATCCTTCTCAATCGTTCCTCAAATGCTATCTTACTGCTAGCCTCTCTGCTCTCGAAAGACGCCCATCCCATATCACCCTGTACCCCCTGATTTGGTGTATTGCCATGTGCTCCCAAAGCTAACCTCCCTACTCCCCGTTGCCTAATTTCCAGCCTTGCTTGAACATCTGGCCTCATACACAGGACCGCATTCCCGAAGGTCAGGCTAGGGACCATCACCCCTTTCCAGATCCCTCTTACCACCTCATACCTATTGTAATTCCACAGTGCCCTATTTTTCATGACAGCTGCATTCCTACTAGCTTTATTCATTACATATTTTTCATGCTCTGTCAGATACTCAACACTGTTATTTATCCACACCCCAAGATACTTGTACTCATTCACTACCTTTAGCGCGAACTCCTGTATTCTATGCTCGCCGCCCTCTTCATTAAATGTCATGACTGCAGATTTTTCCTTACTATACTTGAAGCCTAATCTATCTCCCTCTGTGCTGCATATGTCTAACAACTTCTGCAGGTCTTCCTTGTTGTCAGCCATTATCACTATATCGTCCGCATATATTAGTCCCGGTAATGTCTGTTTAATCAATTCCCCTTGCTTGAAAAAAGATAGGTTGAAACCTAGTCCGCTCCCCTCTAGCTTGGCCTCCAAACCTTGCAGGTACAACATGAACAACAAAGGGGACAGAGGACATCCTTGTCTAAGCCCCCGCTGTATCTCTACAGGCCCTGATACATTTTTTTCCCATTTTATGAGCACTCTGTTACCTCTATATATATCTTTTAAAAGATTAATTACTCCATTTTCCACATCCAATGTGCCCAATATGTCCCACAAATGCTCCTGAGTAACGTTGTCATAGGCTCCCCTAATATCCAGAAATGCTAGCAATAAGGGCCTATGTTCCTTTTCCGCAATTTCTATACACTGTGTCAATGAAAATAGATTGTCCTCCAACCTCCTTTGTTTCCGGAACCCATTCTGTAGTTCCCCTAGCACCCCCTCGTTCTCCACCCAAGCCTGCAGTCTATCCTTTATAATTTGCATCACCACCCTGTAAACCACAGACGTCACTGTTATGGGGCGATAGTTACTTACGTCTGCTTTGTCCCCCTTTCCCTTATATATCATGTTCATTGTACTTAATCGCCATTCATCGGGGACTTTCTCATCCACTATCATTTTGTTCACTACCTGTATTAGTGTTTGCTTGGATTTTGGTCCTAACTTCTTTATCAACATAATCGGGATACCATCTGGTCCTGTTGATGTGCCACTGGGAACCTTCTTCTCTGCCCTTTCCCACTCTCCTTGCTCAAGTGAAGCTATTGCTGTAACCGGTCTATCCTCCTTCGAAAAATTATGTACCACGTGCTTTGCTGAAAATTTTTCCGTCATCCTTGTTCCTATGTGTTTTATTGCTTCATCCCCTTCTAGTCGAATACCCTCATCTGTAACAATAAACCTTTGTTCTAGCCTAGTTTTATTACTCATTGCATTTAGATGTTTCCAGAATTTTTGGGCTGCTTTTCTATCCTTTTTATTTACTTTTGACATCCATTGGGCACCCTTTCTTCTAATTTTCTCATTAATCAAACAGGATGCGTCCCTTCTACACTTTATGAAGGTATCCCATTTTCTGTCTACTTCGGGTTTTGGTTCCCCCCTCTTCTTGGAATATCTGTGTTCCCTGGATGCTTCCTTGCGCTTTTCTATTGCCCTCTTGACCTCCTCATCCCACCAACTCTTGGGTTTGCATCTTTTCCCTTTTAGCTTTACTCCCACCTTAGCTAGCTCTAGCTCCAGTAATCGAGTTAATTTGGTATAAGTCCATTCTGTTTCACTATCCTCAAAAATTACTTTCTCGATTTGTTTGGCTGCTACTTCCAATTGCTTTTCTGAGTAAAAATTTCCCCCTGATTGTTTATCTTGATTCAGTCCTACATTGCTTTTTCTTCTGAAGCTCAACTTGATACGCTTGTGGTCACTACCTAGACTTCTGGAACCATCTTCATCTATGCTCATTACCCCTAATCTGTTATACATCCTCTGTGACATTAGTGCATAATCTATCGTCGAGTGCAGACTCCCCGCCTCCCATGTTATGAGCCCTTCACACTTCTCGGTGCTGTTGCATACAACTAAATCATGCCTGTCACACATGTCCTGCAGCATGCTTCCTGTCGAATCCGTGTACCCATCCAGGTCTTCTATGTGTGCATTCATGTCGCCTAATATAATTATCTCGCCCTGTCCTCCTAGCTCATCAATGTCGCTTGCAATACATTCTAACATTTTCCTGTTTTCCTCTTTGGCATTAACCCCTGTCCACAGGTATACAAAGCCAAGGAGTGTTTGCTTGCCTGCCACTGTTCCTTTTAGCCATAAATGTTCCCTGCATCCCAGTCTAACCCTTTGAAAATTCATACTTTTATGAATGAATGCCCCAATTCCACCTCCCTTTCTGCTGCCCTCTGTTCTATTGCAATATTCCCATGCGTAGTCTGGGTTACAGGGTGGTTGCTCCATGTCTCTAAGATGTGTTTCCGCTAAACCATATACCATTAATTCCTCCTGTCTTAACTGTTCTTCTATTTCCTCCCATTTCAGTCTATTCCTGCCACCTTGCATGTAATGAAACCTATATCTGAATTAACTTGGCCCTGGCGCTTGCGTCTCTTTCTTCCCCTATGGTTCCATTGTCCGTTTGATCTTAATTCTTCCTTCTCTACACTGGTTCCTTCAGAGCTCTGGGTCCCCCCAAAAAAGCTGTTGCCTGGCGACCTATCCTACTACCCACCTTCTTGCCAGTGGCACCACCGTAGTGGATGCCATCCTGTGCAAAAGGGTGGGGCCTAACCTCGTACACTTCCCTGTTGACCTCCATCACCTCGTATCTTAGTCGTCGACTCAATAGCCTAATTACCCGATTAGTCTCCACGACCCTCCTTTCCGTTTCGCGAGCCTGCCTCTGGACCTCTGGGATTGTGCATATGGTCACATGCACACTCTCAGAGGCCTCTCTAAGCCTACGCATCCCCACCTCCAACTGCGTCTCAAGATTCTGGCTCCTCCCCTGCAGTACATCATTGAGACCAGCATGGATGACCACAAGGTGTTCGCCATCCATGCTACCCACCACCACCTCCCGGGCTCTGGCCATTGCATCCACCATGCACTTTCCCGACTGAGCCTCCACCTGCACCCGCCTGTCTGCCTTCACTGCCGTCAGAACGCCTCCCTCAACCCTCGCTACATTCGAGTCCCCGACCACCAGAACTCTCCTGTGCCCCAAACGTTCGCTTCCTAATTCCATCTGTTGGCCTCCGGATCGCTCTAGCTGACTCTCCTGCCGCTGTACGCTATTGTCGCGAGTTTCCATGCCCGCTTTAACCTTTTTCATTTCGTTCGCATTTTTCTCACTAATTGCTCGCTGCACTACAGCACTGTACGATCGACGAGCCTCGTCCTCCACCTGACACTTCTCCGAACTGGGGTGCCCAGCCGGCCGCGACCTGAGCGCTTCAACCTGTTTTTCTAGCTGGGCCCGCTTTTCCCGCTCTTCTTTAATCTCGCCCACCATTCGCTTCAACAGGGCGGCATTATTCTCCTCCTTTTTAATCAAATCGGCGACCTGAGCTTCCAGCTTAATCCGATCCTCTCGTTCGACCTGCCGGTCCGCATTAAGTGCATTAAACCCAGCTTCCCATTCCCCTTTTAACGCATGAACGGCGTCCCCAAACCGCTTGCACATCTTACACACGAAGCTAGCCTCACCCGCCTCGGCTAAGCTCCCGAACCCTGTCTCATCTAAGTAACACCAACGGTCGCACTCCTGGCACTGTACTAACTCCCCGTCCTTGTCCTCCCTAACTTTCCTAGCTTGCCGACCCATCGTCCGGCCGACTACGCCTTGTGAAAGCCCGCCAAAATTCCTATGCGTAAAAACCCGCCAAGAATATTACACAAAACTTCGGCACTACGCAACGTAAAAGCCCGCCAAAATTCCTAGAGAAGAAACCTTCGGCACTAGTCAACGTAAGAGCCCGCTAAAACTCCTGCACAAAACTTCGGCACTACGCAACGTAAAAGGCCGCCAAAATTCCTACAGAAGAAACCTTCGGCACTAGTCAACGTAAGAGCCCGCTAAAAATCCTGCACAAAAACCTTCGGCACTGCGCAACGTAAAAGCGCGCCAAAATTCCTACACAAAAAACCTTCGGCACTACACAACGTAAAAGCCCACCAAAATTCCTACACAAAAACCTTCGGCACTACGCAACGTAAACGCCCGCCAAAAATCCTACACCAAAAACTTTCAGCAATACGCAAGGTAAAAGCCTTCCAAAATTTCTACGCAAAAACCTTCGGCACACACACTTCCGCTAGCCTTTCTACCCTTAACTCGGTTTAAAACTACTGCCCGAAAGCATGTACAAGCGCAAACACCAAAAGGCACTTAGCTTCAGACGTAGTCGCTGGAGCTCCGAAAAAAAGCGTCCGCCTCCGACGGTGTCACGAGACGGTCTGGTGTGATCCAGGCGAACCGAAAGGTGGCGGTTCATGTATGCCAACCTTAATCTCACTATTTCCGAAATTGACTAAAGGACCGATTTCTAAAAATCCAGCACACGGATGTGATGAAAACGGTCTCGTATCTGTGCCACAGTTAGCTTTCATGCTCGGATGTGAATTCGGTCGGAAACAGTTTCCAGCGACATTAGCCTTGAAAATGCTAGCGAAGAGCAACTTGTAGTAGGGGGCCAAAGAGCCATGCTATAAATTTGTTGAACGGAAAAAACCTGTTGCCTTGCACCTGTTACTAAGAGAGAAACATTGAAAATATCCTTTTATAAGGTGAAGGGAAGGGGTTTCTTAAAATTTATATTTTGATTTTTGTAACTTTATAGAAAATCAATTTTCGGGCTCCTATTATTAACTTTCTGTGGCTGCCATCAGCTTGCAGATAGTCTTTAATAGCTGCGGTATTCCTACGCTATATCAATTGTGTGGCTCGGAACGAGCGCAGAATATTTTGTCTGTTGATAAAATGTGCTGCTTGGGATGCTTTCATCCAGCACACGCATTTCTTGAATGCAGAGCTGATCACGATACTGAATAAAAGAGGACTTCCTTCAACACCGACAGCCGATTCCTTCAGGAATTGTATCTCCGATGCAGGTATTAGACAGAGAACCAAATTTGATTTCTGTTTTATGTAGTTAATGCAACATTATGGATTCTTTTATACATTATTGTGTTCATCAGTAGGCCTATGCATGACGATTTCATTAACTGAGTTCGAAGCTTTTTCCTGGAGAACGTTACTACACATTAATAAACTTCAAGCTGCTTTTCGTTTATTACTGCAGTAATTATTGGGTTGCATCTTTTTTTTTTCCTGCAATCAATGGTAGAAGGTCGATGCGCTTTGGAAAGCGACTTGTTGCACAATCACAGTGACTATCAGACGTTCGAAACCCCACTTCCTCTGCCGGAACATCGAAGAAATCCAACAAAAACAAAACGGGCGTAAGTTTTTATTGCACTGCAGAAGTCTTGATAATCACCGTTATTTCTATATTACGTTTTTTAACGGTATTAAGCAAAAGCATGTGCTGACACCGCCGTTCCGAAAGAGCCCCGCGGTGCAGCCGTGTTATAAGATAAGCAGATGAAAAGATCCTGCCTACAGGAATAGGCGACCATTTTGTTGTGTTGCATTTTATGCCGGTGCATTTTCATAGAGAAGTAGAGCGTCTCGTTTGATCGAAGCATCTGACTGTTTATTAGAGAAATTAAAGTTGTCCTAGGGCCTCTAGAGAACGGGTTGTTGGAGCGGTTGCTTCTCCAAACGAAAGTCATGCATGGACTATGACATTTGACGATGCCGCAGAACATGGCCGCATACAAAGTGAAAAACAAATGTTCTCTAAGGTCATGAGCTTTAGGGCGGAAATATCATTACGGTTGGCAACTGCCGCAGCGCAAAATCGGTGTGATGAGTGTTTGCCTCTACGCTTCTACCACAATGATGAGGCCGTGTCCTCGTCCCTTCAGGCAACGAGTGTGCTGAAGGGCAATGAATGCCTCGTCTATCTACCTAACAACAAACTAATGCAAAAGGAATAAAGACGGGCTAAAAGCCTTCGCGTCATCTCTTCCTAGTTGCATTGCACACCTTTTTTCTGCGGACTACCGCTTGAGCGAACGCTGCCGGGCGAAAATGTTGCCCACAGCCGCTTGAAAATGTGCGACACACTGTGCTTTGAAGACTGAGTATCCTCAAAGTACAGGTTACACTCAACAGTCACTTTGGATAAGGATACTCACTCTCATTTTTGGCAAGCGATACATAAAGCAATAAACAAAACTGACCAAATTCTATTATCGAAGCTGCGGAAGCTTCGATACTGTCTATGCCCGGTTGTGTGTCTGTTCTGCTGCGTACTTAACATACCAAGCGGCAAAAATATGTGCGACGTTGTCTGTTTCTCGCTGCAACTTGGCCATGTTGCAGTTCCGCGGTAAAAGGTTTCCAGTTATCGCGACTCCGCTTAACGTTTCCAGCAACCTTTTTCTGGAAAGGGTGTTTCGACTTGCAGTCTGATTTGCTGCTTTTGAACGTGTGAGAGCATTACCTCTGTGAGCCTCGGATATACCTTCCAATATTGGCTTACCCTGGTGATAAGGAAAAGAATCGATTCTGAATTGTATCATCAGATCGCGTTAAATGGGTTATGCTGTACTACGTTAGGACCAACAAACTGCTGGGGTGAATTTCTCGACAGGCCTATAGGGGCGAAACTGAAATATCTACTTAACCTAAACTCACCAGCGGGTGCTTAGACACGAACGGTTCGTCGCGTCGTCGGCGCTCTGCTTTCAGCTGAAATGCTGTTGAATCATTTCCGACAAGCTATTATTTCCAGTTCCATAAATCCATCAATAAGGCCTACAAATTAGAGTAGGCAATTCAGATACCTCAAATAGCTTTTTTTTTAATTACACTCTTGCGTAGACAGTGAACATGTACACTTAAAATCAACAAACAAGAGCAGCAACAACAAATACAGAAGACGACAGTGTCAACGCAGAGAATAAATACAAATCACTGTTTTATAAACATTTTCTGTGGTTCTCTGATTATGAACATGTTGAAAATTACTGGGAGTCCGCGACAGTAGAATAATACACCTTACCTTCTGGCTTAAATAGTATCTTGATGCAAATCATGAGGCACGTGCCAATCCTCAGCAGCAGCTACAGCAGCAGAACCGTGATCGAATTCCAGATTCCATCAAAGAATCATAGAGGTTGCTAACATTTTCTTGGAATGTAAATGGAATATACAAATTGTTGAATTGTAAATGCGAAGCACCGCTGTATTTCCATGATCTCGGAGGAACCAGCACAGAAAGGCTAACGGAGAAGGAACAAGGAGGGCGACACGGACAGAAGCGCTGAACTTTCAACTTAATTTCGCAAAAATTATTTCAACGTATCTATGCAGTATCCTGTCAAAGGCAATGACGCACGAGCAGAGCAAAACAATCTATTGATAGGACAATGACTCAGCATCTAAATGAAGTGGCAGTGGCAACAAGCAAGCAATAACCAAATCAGCTCCTTAGTATAAAATATCAAGGAAAGAAAAGAAATAAATGAATAAAAAGGAATGTGATGAATCGCCAACAAAGAACGCGCCATAAACAAGCGGAGATAAAAACATCGTCTTGTAAACCAAAATCGATAAAAAGAATAACAGGCATAAAAGTATAACGAGTTTAAAGGCTAAAAAATACAAGGCAAAAATAAAAACCAGCATATAGAACCAGGTCAACTATAAGATGTGCTCAAAGGTGATTAAGGTTCTAAAAAACAGTACACATGGTGGGAGGGTTGCAAAAGTAATGCTTCGAATTTCGTGTCAGATGATAAATTGCCGTGTCGCCCACCTTGTTTCTTGTCCTTTATGATTTTTGCGCTGGTTCTTCTGAGATCATGGCTTACCAGCTAGCCCAACAGCATGGTTTGCTGTAATTCCATGTAGCTCAGGTCGAAAATGTTGCGACAGATTTAGTGCCACACGTAAAGAGGTAGCAACAGATTTACCTTTTAGCTGCGGCTTTTAAAAGGTCGTCTGTACAAGAATGGTATGAGGCAACCCTGCGGGCGTTTTTGGCTGCGATGAACTTGGCGCTTTGCCAGAAGTTGCACTCTGAAGCAATGAAAGAGCTTACGCTGAATGACCATGGTATTCAGAGTCTCCACTTTATTGGTACCAACTTTGGCCACAGTGCACATCCTGGCTGTTGTGCAAAAAATAAAATAAAACGAGGCACTTGATGCGCTGTGTCTGCTGGTAAAACAACATGCAATATTCATACGTCAATGGCTGGAACTTCCAACGCTCTGGCGTGCAACATCTTGTGGTAAGGATTTTGTACAAAAATGCCGTGTGTAAAATGTACATATAACCAAATACGTCTCGCGTGTCTGCAAAGAATCGGCAAGAATTTCTGTGGAGGGGTATATGCCACTGTTCAGGGTCATCATCACACGCACATATTTATGAGGAATTCAGTTTGTGCCCGATTAAGTGCTGATTGAGGCTCTCATTGTTTGAACACACGAATTGACATAGAGTACACTGAAAGCCCTCAGCTCTTGGATGCGTAAGCATGTGACGGTTTAAAGTCCATTTCTGAGTCGTCGAATAAGAACACACTTCACATTTGTAGGGCTTTTCACCTGTGTGCGTATGCCTGTGCAGAACTAGGACACTACTTGTAACCGCTGAATAAAGGCACTGGTCGCACTTGTAGGGTTTTTCACCTGTGTGCCGATGCTTGTGCACAACTAGGTGGCTACTTATAGCCGCTGCAAACGGGCAGTTGTCGCACTTGTAGGGTTTTTCGCCTGTGTGCGTACGCTTGTGCACAACTAGTGCGCCGCTTGTAGTCGCTGCATAAAGGCACTTGTCGCACTTGTATGGTTTTTCGCCTGTGTGGGAAGACATATGCCTGTTAAGTTTGGAGGACGTAACAAATGACTTTGAGCAGAGGAAGCATTTAAATTTCTCTCCCGATGCGTGCGATTCGATGTGTCTCATAACATCGGCAGTCTTCGTAGAAGTGTACGGGCAGTGGTGGCACCGCATCGGCTCCCGTGTTAAGTCAAGGATCTGACTCCGAACAGAAGTTCCTTCATTCGTAGCCGGCGAAGGCCCCTGGTCCACCCAGTTTATATGGATCACACATCCGAGCCTTGCGCTAGAGGTCAGTTGTCGAAGGGAATTTTCTGGCAGGTACTCGGGACTGGATACAGCCTCTGGAAACACAGTTTGTAACAAGAGTGCGTTAGTGAAAAACGACAACTTTTTGCCTAATTGCTCGGAATCGCTTTTCTTCTGCAATGAGTTAAGAATGCCATATCAATTATCTCATTCGCTAATTTGGCTCTGGGGCTGATTAATGGGCAAGGACATCACGCAGTATAAGGGCCTCCAGCATTCCGCCTCCATCTAATTGCGACCGGCGCCGCCGTGATCGAAGCCACAGCTGAGCTGCCCAGCTACCGAGCCAAACACCACAACCGTGGCGTCGCATATATAAAGGAAGGCAGTGGCTCCTGATTCTATGTAAACACATCAAAAACTCATATTGCGACTTTCCAAATCAGTATTTTGTATGAACAGATGTCTTGGTACTTAGCATGAAACTAAGAGACGGCCGAAATTCGCATGAAATGTAACTTATGGTCGAGCACGTAAATGAAAAAATTTGATAGCCAAGGCAACCAAAGCAGCAGACATGCACACTCTCAATTGTCAATACAAGTACAGGGCAGAAAGTGCGGAGTAGGAGTAGATATAAATACTGCATATCATCACCATTAACGCGAGACAAAATAAAGACAGAACCGTACTAAAAGAACACACGTGATTTATATCAGTTCCAAATATGCATCCACTGCATTTGCGTTATCCAGCGAACGGTAGGCTGCAAACTGGGAAAGTAACCACCCCCCGAAACTCCTCACCGTCTGTCACTTGGTAGTCGCAGCCCGGCCGAAAGTCCATGGCGTTTCCTGTTAGGGCTTGTGGGAATAGCTATTCCGGTGTAAGCACAGCTGATTAGGTACAGCACCCAAAGGTATGGTGAAAATTCACGATAATCTGATGTGTCCGGATCACCCACTGTGCACGCCTGCGAAGAATTAAAATAGCAATTTTTGAAAAGTAGAATTTTTGCGAAGCGCACCTTACGTTAAAGGTTTACTCGGAACACAAGCTCAGAAAAATGTTCTTGTGTTGCCTGCGAGACAGCCTGAAAAGCAGCTGGTCGTGTGGTCGTGTGTATGTCTGAGCTAGCGGTTTCCATTCCCGCCTAAATTGAATAGTTAAGGGAAAATAATATACGGGTCAGGTGTTTTGTGGCACCTGGACTACTTCGTCACAATAAAACAGCGCTCTGTTTTCACGTGACTGCTTTTCTCTTTTTTTAACGCACAATCATGATTCCAGCGCTACCGTAATAGAAGCAGCTGTCATGGTACTTCTCCGTGGGGAGGCTCTAAAGAGAGCGCGCCCTTGTCTAAACGGAAAGCGCACCGTTGTAAGAAAAAAATAAACGCTGCTTCAAGAACTGGGAGTGGTGCCTTTTTGAAAGCATCCAACGAGCATTCTTGCCAAGAGCGCGCGAATTCTTTAACGTATCCAAAAGAAGTAAATACCTTCAGTCTCTCACATGCAGCCTCTGCATTCTCCAGTACTACACAGTTGCGCTGGTGTGTTAATGTTAATACGCGTGTTTAGTTAATGTCTAGCGAGGCATAATCAGTATTTTTTATGCAGTTAGCAGACGCCATATAAATATATTTCAAAAAACGACGCTACTATATTCTTGTCCAGCACAGTTATAGCGCTGGCTACCGTATTTTGCAAGAAGCGTACGCGCAGACTGTGTCCAACTGAGCAGCCGATACCAGAAGCATTGCCGACAAAGTGGTTCAGCACCTTCCTCAGGAACAATGACAACACGTGTCGGTGCAGCTAATAAGTGATAAGTAGGCAACCTGTAAATTGGAAAGGCGCGAAGCGCACGACCACAGGAAATGCAAGGCAGACAAAAAGAGGCGCGCTTTCATAGAGTGACCTGAGCTGCCCTACAATACGCTCTTGCTCAAGACAACGTAAACCTGCCTGAAATGTAGATTTTATTCGGTATTTACATAAACACACAAAAGAAAAAAGACGGCAAATGGGTGAAGTAAAGATGTTCAAGCCTGCCGTATTATCTTTTGTCTATAGCACAGCGCAGATCTTCGAAGTAGTGGCGGGCGCTCACATCGCCGCGGTTAGCACTCCTGCTTCCTTTATTCCGAACTCAATTGCGCAGGCTACACTACTTAAGCGCAGAGTACCCGAGATTTCCAACGTATTTTGTAAGCTTTTTAAATTGCTGTGGTAAATTGAGAGTACGTTGCCGCAAAAAGCTGAATCGGCTTGTCGGGAACCAGCTCTATATTATTAAAGTAAACGCGCATAAAGAAAATAGAGTTGAACATTGTTATGACGATGCTGTAGCTAACCGATGATTCCGTCATTATAGCCATAGCTTCGTTTTAGCCAGTGTTGGCTGTGTTTCTAATGAGAATAATTATTCCTTGGTTGTTTTCATAATTTAAATATGAGCCGTTTCGTTATAATGACGGTTCAATGTACTATTTTCGCATAGGCATTCTTGGCTGATGACAGGACTAGGTGGGATAAAAAATTCTCTTGCATTGCGCATTGTGAAGGAAAACCATATCAGGATACGGCGTATCTCTTACTCTGTAGACTTGCTCCAAGATACGTGCTAACACCGCGCATTTCAAAATGCGTTGCTGTAACGGCATTCATGCGGACCATTCTTGAGTAAGCTGGAAACGATATTGTTGGATCATTTGTTTGGCATTAGCTCCTGTTATCACCTCATATAGTGCTTCTGTGCCCTTTAACGAAACCGCAAGGCTCCTCTTGTCTTTGTTTGATACAGTGCAATGCAGATAAATGAAAGGCCTGTTTAGCATTACGCTTGCTTTTGTCCATCCGAAGCCAGAAGAAATGACAATGTGCGGTTTTAACAAAATTAAAAAAAAACGTTCTTTGTTGCGACACGCTGAAAACAGCGTTTAGTTATTGTAACACAACATAAATGCTTTTTTGCTTTCACGCTTTTCGGAAAACCGAGTTTTAAGTACTGATTTGTTCATTATATCGATGCAATTGGGATGCACTCAACCATGAGCTGGAAGATTTTCTGCCCTAGTTTCGCTCTGGACTGCACAGTCGTTCTTTTAATAACAGGTTGATTTTTAGCAACAGGCTCACCGAGCTAACAATTATATACTTCTGATGACCATCCGTGCCAGTCACCAGCAAACGTGTTTCACGAACGGATCGAAGCGGTTGGAATGAAAGAAAAACCGCCTTTTTCAACCGGCAAAATAACCAAAGCACCTGCGCTTGGAATAGATATGTAGCCCAGGACGCCTACTATGTTGCTATTCGAGGCGCTAAACAATCATTATTTATTCTTGAAGAGCCCCAAATCCTTAACAATGACCCCAAAAAATTCTGGAAAATAATAAACCCGTCGCTAACCCACGCTGTTACCCTTACCGACACAGTGCGAGAGGATGGCGGTGGTGCTCAACGTGCTGAAATTTTTAATGTTGCCATTTGATCCGTTTTTATGGATGAAGCTTGCACCTTACCACCTCCACTGCGTAATACGGTAGGTCCCCTTTTACTCTGTCTATCCTTCTCCTATGATTATATTTTATCTATAACAGAGAATATGAAGCTCTCGTTATAAGCTGGAATTGAAGAAATAAATTCGAAACTGTTAAAAAACCCTAATTGCATCACTGTTGAATACCCGTCATTGTGGTTCACACAATCCTTGATACAGGAACCCTACCGGATGACTTTAAAGTGGAGAAGGCCGTTCCAGTGCGGAAATCAGGTGACAAACATTTTCCCCTGAATTATCGCCCCATTTATCTAACCAGTGTCTCTTGTAAAACCATGAAACATGTAATTTACTCCCAAATTTTGAACCGTCTTGATAGTAACAAGTTTTTTCTTCTTTCACAGCGCCGCTTCCGCAAGTGCTTTTCTTGCGAAACCCAGCTCGCACTTTTCGTTAATGATCTGCATAATAATTATGATCGTAATATCAAAAAGCCCTTGCCGCCGTACCTCATGCACGTTTGCTACAAAGCTAGAGCAGCTAAATTTAGATCCTAAAATTCTTTCTGGTATCAAGGAATTTCTAAAAAACCGCTTCCAGTTTATTTTCCTTAACCAAAATTCTACCTCCCTCGCAGTAACATCAGGCGTCCCACAATGCTCTGCCCCTGGTCCAGGGCTGTTTCTAAAATATATAAACGATTTTCCAACACCTCTAACATGTAACGTTCGCATGTTTGCCGACGAATGTGTCATCTATAGCACAATAACCAAAAAATCCCATCAAGCAGCTCTTCAAAATGTTATTAATCACGTTCATCGCTGGTGGTACCAATGGCTCATCAAGCTAAATGCTAAGAAATGTAAACCTGTCTCCTTCCATCGAAGCCAACAGCCTTTCGTTTTTAACTAAGCTTTCCTCAGTTCTGCTATCGAACTTGTACAATGTTATAAATGAGTTGGCGTAAGCTTAAGCAGTGATCATTCCTGGCGCACTGATATGACTAACGTCATATCATCAGCAAACCGATCTGATTTGTGAAACGTCAGCAAAGTCATGCTCCGCCGCACATGAAGCTACTGGCCTAAAGTCGCTCGTCCGGTCTAGGCTAGAATATGCATCTCCTATCTGGCATCCGCATCAAACTTATCTAGCTTACGCCATTGAAGCTTGGAAAAATCGCGCTGTAAGATTCATTCACTCCGATTGCTCATTCAATACCAGCGTAACAGCATTAAAACTTCAGTCCGAAGTTTAGAAACTTAGCACTCGTCGTCATATAGCTAGCCTTCGCCTTTTCCGTAAGATATTTTGCGGTTTGCTTAATCACCCGCCATACCTATAGCACCACCTTCACACATATCCCACCGCAACATGCATCCACTTCATGTTGCTCGACCGCTCACTAGAACCGCTACTTTTGCCGGCTAATTTTTTTCCCGAACCGCTGCCATCTGGAACGGCCTTCCCCACATCATTGCTGCCATCACCTGCCCATCGACGTTTGCGACGAGTGTTCCTCCTCCCATTCAATAACTGTAATCTCACCCATGGTATGTAACCCACCGAATATTTAATACCCAGAAAGGGGTCTTAAAGGTGAGAAAACGAAACGAAATCTCCGAGTCACTGATAAGCTACTAATCTGTAATTCTTCCTCTCAGTCTTGTGTTGCGCGGAGGTTGATAATTGCCCGCTTTTAATTTCAGTCGAACACCATTTCTGAAAATAGACCTTATGGAGATAGTAAATTGGTAACGTGTGTCCTGCTCGCGAATAACGCGTTTCACAACTTTACGGAGGGTAAGTTTATGCTGGACTGGACGTTGGTAGACTGCGGCTTTGTACTTTCTAAATATAGTGTGCGTACTCGCATAAATTGTCGCGGCAAATTTAGCGCAAGCACCCCTAAAACTATGCTTTATGCATTGGATAGGCCTTAGAGTTCCTGGAACACGAGTTATGAAATAAAAACGGCTGTATGTTCCAGGACGGTTAAAACGTTTTGAGCAGCCTCTCGAAAGAGGAGCAGTTGCAAGGAAATTGCGACTGCGGACGAAATATCTTCGTACAACAGTACGGAGGAACGCGACGGTACCCGTCCGCAAGTGGAAAGCAAACGACTCGAGGAAAGTAGCTGTGAATAGCTGTGATACTCACAGGTGGTCTCCTTGGAATTTCGTCCTTGGGGTACGAGTCTGTCTTGGTCGT